>NC_079198.1:43142608-43322608 GCF_029499605.1 Hyla sarda
CGCGTGACATGTCCGTCAGGCAGATCATCGTTCTGACAGGTGGTCTTCGAGGGGCATAATTGAGAGCATGGTACCGAGCAGGAATGGTTCGGAACTGAGGGACATAATTCTCCATCGGGTATTGTGCTGTAGCATTAAGTATCCTCAGTGCATCTTGACAGATTGACACATCTGAGCTCTTCTAGTAGGTGCCACTCCAGTTTGTTTTTTAATAGCTTTGACAATGAGTAAAAGCTGTTTTGGTTCAAGTGCCACATATTCAGGCCTAGTGTCCGTAAGCCTTTTCTTGGTAGCATCATGGAGGCCAGTAACAAAGGTGCTAATGAAAAGTGTCTTATGGAATTTGCTTCCTAGGTCATAACCTTGATCCTGGAACAGATTAAGTAGTAAACTTTTCAGCTGATTCCGTAGGTTCCTGAGAGGCATCAAAGAAATTGGTGGAGGTTAAAGCTAGTCTGTCTCTGGCCCAGGCTTGTATTTGTCGGCAGAATTCTATTCCAGAAGAGTATGTCTCCTCATCCTCAATAGGAGAACTATCAAGACTGGTGGAAATGATAGGCCAGAAGGCGTCTCCAGTTTTGATAGACTAGATTATATAAATCCTTCCATACTGATGAATAGGTTTGTTGAATTTGCTTGATTCTTCTGTCAAAAGGCATTGGCTGTTTCTCTGGGTCAGGGAGTTGGGTTACAAGATTATTTATTTGCATCAGGCTAAGCGGATAAGAGTTTCTGAAAGAGGTTTTTCAGACCCTTTATTTCCACCACTATGAGTAAGTGGTATTGGCATAGTTTGCAGTGGACTGGATTCACCGAAACTATGCAGGATATCTCTGGAATCATCAGGCTGTGATTGTGATTGGTTGCTAGGGGCAACTGATTGACTTTTTCTCAGCACAGGTCTTAAAGAATCTCCTCATTTTTGCTAATGACACGTACAATTTAATATGTATGGATTTGGTTAGCAGGCAAGAGAAACACTTATGTAATGGTCTTGCAACTATGATTACTCACATTTAATCATCTTGATACAAGTCAAGGGTCCTTATACAAGTCAGATGAAATCAGCTAATGAGTAGGGAGGAAAAATAATACATCTTATTTATAATAATATAACCTCTATAATAACTGTATGCCTTCTGCTGCACTAAACTATATACATACAAAACTTCATCCTTTTATTTCTAGAATGTTACCACCTAGTTGTACTTGAAAAAAAAGTCTGAGTATTATTCTAGTATCTCAAACAAACACTGCCTGCTTAGGCATCATTATCAGACCTAATTCATCCAGATTGTTATGTCGCCACAAAAGATTTATTAAAGCAGTATATTCCAGCTCACTCCTGCAGGTGCGCCCGAACTGGACTTGGACACATCTACATAACATGCAAAGGTAGAGAATGTCCAGCGCTGACTCGTGAACGGAACTTCTTTATTGAAACATTATAGTTGCCATAGGAAACGACAGGGATTCAAGTAAAGTGACGCGTTTCGGCATGTATGGCCTTAATCATAAAAATTTTACAAGTACTTGGATCATTTATATATGCAGAGGGAGAGTGACAGAAACAAGAAGTGATGTCACTAAACCACCTGCACACATAATTACATGGCCTCGTTGAAACATCATATGTTAAATAGTGCAAATAAAATTCAAAGGCACAAACAAAAAACTAAATACCATGTAAAACCTTTCCTTGTTCGATTGATGTTCAAAAATATCATGATAATATGTATAGATTTTAGCATATAACGTATGTACATAAAAATATAGAACATCGGGGGAAAAAGAGAGGGGGTACAGAATAGGAGAAACTAGAGAAATATACTGACGGTTTGCTTAAATTGGACCACACATGAAGCCGCAATATAAAGAGGAATAAATTATATGCACAATAGAAAAAAGCAGAAAAAACAGAGCACATGGTAAATAAAATAATAATAATAATAATATATATATTCAGTAAATGCATAAAGATATTAGTAACAGATCAATAATGTAAAATGGTATCAAGTCTCCTGTTCAGACCTTGCAGTCAAACCCCCCTTTGAGCTTGCAGGACTTACGGAATTTCTAATGATTTAATTAACACCACCCTTTAGTATATAAGGGCCTTCCTCCCTACACTTATTGAGTATTTTTCATCCTGAAAGCAGGAGTTTGTATTACCTTCCTCCCTTAAGTGTTTGACATGCAGAGTGGGATGTAGGTGTTCGGCAGAGTGGCGTTTATTTTCCACCCCGCTTGTCTTACCAGCCAAAGCAGCACTGCAAGACAGATGCAGGGTAGAACTCCTGTGTAGCCGACGTACAAGACTGCCGAATGGAACATCTGTGCAACAGTAGCACTGCTATTAGAAGTGTGGGCCTGCATCTCTGTGAGATATAGAGCCGGGCGCCACAAATCATGTGGACGTCCGCGGGGGTGGGGGGAGGACATGGCCTAGCTGTTCAGAAGCTTCCTGCTACATTTACCTATGGAGTATCCTTTTGAATATTTAGCTCTGCTGCTGGTTGGTAACACTACAGTAGCAGGAGCAGAAACTGTATAATCTATTTTATATATTAAGATTTGGTATGTAATGGAGTGGGGTGACTAGCTTTAGTTGGCACCACATACCGCATTTAATCCTACAGCTAGGAGTAGGTCTCTTTGAGACTGCTCCAATCGGTTTCTGGTTGTTGCATAATAGTTATTGTGCGTATTGCTGTCCTTCTACCTGCTCCAAGAGGTAAGGCTTTTATCCCTCACCCCTCCCTCTCTCTCTCTTTTGGTGGGCAATAATTAAAATCAGACACATATTAAAGGGGTACTCCACGCCCCCTCCCATAGACTTGCATTGAGGGGGTGGGTGTGACGTCACTCGGGGGCGGAGTAAGGATGTCACAATCTTACATCCCCGTGGTCGGGATGGTATTAGCCTGAGGGCCTCCAGCGGTTCCGGAAGCCGTTACAGGTGGGTGCCGCATGGTAGAATGCGAGTGTCCCCAGCGGCGGGACCCCCGCGATCAGACATCTTTGGATAAGGGATAAGATATCTAGGGGTGGAGTACCCCTTTAAGAATGTTTATAGATGTTGTCAGGGGTTCTGGGGTAAAGACTCTGTGGGAAAGTCTACACAAAAAAGGAGACACCTGACATGTAGAGAATGTCAAACTCCTCTACCTAAAGGCTATCCTTATAGGACAGGCATAGGCAACCTTCGGCACTGCAGATGTTTTGGACTACATCTCCCATGATGCTTTGGCAGCATTTTGGCTGAAAGAGCATCAGGGGAGATGAAGTCCAAAACATCTGCAGTGCTGAAGGTTGCCTATGCCTGTTATAGAACATGTGAATCATGTTGTCCACTCCTTCCGGAGTCTTAGGAGTCCACTATCCAGGATGTGTAAACAAAGTTAAATCTTCTCCACAGTAGTTGCCTTTTTCTGAGAACAGTTTTGTGGGCTACGCGAAGCTTGATGTGAACTTATTTATAACCTTCCAGAGAAGCAACAGAGAGAAGTCTGATTCCAAGGTGACAATTTCTAGATGGATCTCTGACTGCATTAGAATAATCTATTTAACACAGGATCTGGAGCCACCTGATTTGACAAATACTCATGCAACCAGGGCTATGGCAACGTCATGGGCAGAGAGAAGTGCTGTCCCTTTAGAACGTTTCTAACATAAAGGGAGAAGAAAAAAAGAAAGAGGGAAATTGCACCCCTAGTGAAGAACGTTTAAAAATTTAGTTTACACGTATTCAAGGTTAAACTCACCGGAGGGCGTTGCGCTCAGGGCACAACACCTAAAGAGCGTGGTATGGTAACAATTCCCAGGTCCGCAGCCTCAGTCCTCTGGTAGCAGGCACGCTGTCCCAGTGTAACCTAATAGCAGGTATTGGAAGAAAATGTGGACATATTTTGGCGCTGGAACTCTGGATATTAAGAAAATCAGGAACACATCCGCATTCCTTTCAGAGGCTTTATTGTGAATACATAAGCTACGCGTTTCTGGTCTGAACCGGACCCTTCGTCAGGCAAGGTATATGTGACAGGATAGCACAGTGCAGTTTAAATACACTCAGTACTTGGTTGTAAAGGTCACATTAATTAAGACATTCTGCAATACTCAACGTGACCACCGTAATCAGACCGGCTCTCCAGCTGTTTCACCTGAACCAGTATTGATAGGTCAAAAAATAAAAAACACGCTTATTTACATTCAAATAGAAGAGAAATATAAGAGGACAACTATGAACTAGAAAATTAGATAAAAACAAATTGAAATGAAAACTTCCTATTTATGCGCACTGTGTTAGATACAGAGTATTATGTGCACTGTTGTAAATGCAATGTAGACACTGTTTCCAGTATAGCCAGAACCCTAGTCTGCAACATTGTATCAAAGATTAACGTGATGTAAGCTATTTTTTACATAGCTAATCGCACCCCTATGGACTGCTACACAGAGCACTATACAGGGTAACAATGTCAGAATGGAGCAGAGCTGTATCACAGACTCAGTTCTTTTTTGTAGCTGAGGGCTGTTGGAATCGCTATACAGTGGTAGCGGTGTTTAGTTGGGGCGGAGCTTGTTCAGAGAACGCAGTCCCTCTTTATCGGAGCTTCTCACTGTGTCAGATTGGAGGTTTTGCTTGGAGCGCTACATAGCCGTAGCGGTGTTTGATGTGAGCTAGCAGTGTTAGCCCACAATCTGACAGTAGCGTCGTATGAAGTCAGCAGAATGACGTACTCAATGGATATCACAGTGACGATATTCGAAGTGGTCGGGGCTAATATCTAAGCCCGTTCCCTATGAGGTGCTCTTTTGACAGTAGTGGTGTTTGAGGTGCGCAAAAAAAAACACATGCTGACTGCAACTAAGTCGCTACATCACAGCTGCGATGTTGAAAATGGGCTGGACTAGTAGCTGAGATCACTCCCTTCGAAGTGCTCATTTACTACGATGGGGTTTGGGATTTTTTGCTAGATCCTTTGCTTCAAAGGCGCTACACAATAGTAGCAATGCTTAGAGTAGGCAGAGCTGATCTTTAGGTCCTCTGCATCAGGGGCGCTACATAACAGAGTGGGCGGAGCTAATTCTTAAGCTCTCTGCATCTGGGGTGCTACATGATAGTAGCGGTGTTTAAACTAGGCGGAGCTATTTTGTTGCCCCACAGGTGTTCCTGCCCCAAGGTCCGTGGGAAATTTTGAAGTTGAGGAGATATAAAGGTAAGGCATCCATACCATAGGCTAAAGAGGGGTTGAGGCCCAGTGGTTAGAGAACAATACGCTACCCACCTAGTAGCGGAATTTGCATGAGGCAGATCTTTGTTCTGCACATGGATCCTGTTCCAAGGGAACAAAGAGGTAGACAAAGAAACAGAAGGAGATCATATATATATACACACACACTATGGTGATATGTATAGTGAGTTGTCACTCTTGACTAGTGACATTATAGGAGAGGGAAGTATTCATTTATAGTGGATTGTGACATTTTTTATCTTTTATTTTGGTTGCTGTTTACACCAAAATGGTTTCTGAGACCTCGTTAAGTCCTGAGGGCTGGAGTGAGTTGCATTTGAATATCCAGAACACCTCCAGTCTTTTCAAGATTTCAAATCTGTTAGATCTATGTTTAGGAACATGATCTATTGGTAGTACCTTAAATGGTTTTTCTACCCCTTTATGGGTGATGGCACAATGCTTGGATAGGCCATGTAGCAAAAAAAATGGTTTTAATGTTGAATCTATGTTTATTAATCCTGTTGCGGAGTTTTTGAGTGGTCCTCCCAATATATTGCATACCACTGCAACATTGGATGAGGTAGATCACATGGTCTGTCTCGCAGGTGAGGTGATATTTAATCTGAAATGTTTCTCCTGTAACTTTAGATTGAAATGTTTGACATTTATGCATGATTTCTGTGCAGCATAAACACCGTTTTTTTCCACAACGGAAACTTCCAGTGGGGCCATGTTTCAGATTTTTCTCTTGTTGTTGTTTTAGTTGACTTGGGGCAAGTAGATTTTTGGCTCTTCCCGGAACCCCTGTGGTGGTGGGTACCGGGGTAATAATTGAGCATTAGCGCTAGATTTTTGGGGGGCTAACTCTAAGCCCCAGTTTAGTAATGGACTCAATAAGACCGGCTTACACTACTAAGTCTGAAAATTCAATTATAAAAAACATAACACATTGGAAAAAATTTTATTTAAAAAAACACTCCCCCACAGCCCTAATTAACCCTTTTATAGACATTTCTTTAAAAAAACGCTGTTCATCGTCGCAATTCACCAAATCTGACACAGTCCTCCGCTTTCACGTATCTAAATTTCGAAGAAAAAAAACAACAAAAAGTTTAGTACATTTTTTCCACAAAGCAGCAAAAACGCAAGAAAAAAACGCAAAAAAAAAAAAAACGGAGAAAACGCAGGAAAAAGCTGGGACAGTTTTTCTGTTGTTTTTGTTGATGGACAAAAAACCTCAATGTAATCCTGGCCTCAAAGCAATAGAACAAAATCCCTGTTTGGGGTCAAATTTTAGAAAGCGGTTATGGAAGACTGAGTATAAATCAGAAATTGACCATCTCTGGGGTTCACTACCGATAAGGTCATCCAAGATGTGGGTCGGGTCTTCCTTCGTCAGATCCCACAATCTAGAGGAGCAAAAGGCATGAACCTGATTGGCATATAGTGCGGGACAGGGGAAGGTCAAATGTACGGAGCATCTCTCCCGGTGTGAGCCACCTACGGTCATCACTATGAATCAGTCGCCCCACCGTCCGAACCCCTTTAAAAAGCCACAAACGCAACCATGGAGAAGATCTACCCTGCGGGAATTTTGGATGGTCATGCAAGGGCATCCTTTTAGATAGAAGAAACGGGAGGCCAAAGACCTTCCGCACTTCCTTCCAAGCCACTATGGTATCACGCAGTAGCGCTGAGCCCTTAATCCCTGCCGGGAGTTTAGCATTAGAGATGTGGAGTAGTGCTGGCAAAGACCATGGGGCAGCAAGCCCTGCTTCCACTGCTAGATTGGAGAAGTAATTGGAGGCATGCACCCAATCAAGCGCATGGCGAAACAAGCAAGCTAAATTATAGCCCCTGACATTTGGGAAATTACCCCCCTGCCTTGCAAAGCATGAGTTTCTGCAGAGCTATGCGTGGGCGCTTGCCCTACCATAGGAAGCGTAGAAAGGCATCTAACATCGGCACTCCTAAGTAGGAGCGGGAGCGTTTGTAGGGGATACAATAAGCGAGGGAAGCTAATCATTTTAACGAGATGGCATCTACCCAGGAAGGACAGAGGCAAGGTCTCTCCAGCCAATATACGCTGGAAGAGCAGTGCTTAGTTGAGTGATTAAAGCGTATCAGGAGACTTCCCAATTCAAATGCCCAAATACATTATGAAAGAAGGGGCCATTGTTAGGCCCAACAAATTTGCATCAGTATGTCATCTGGGAGGAGTCACACCTAAAGGCAATAGCATACTCTTGGCAGCATTGACTCTGTAGCTGGTAAATCTCCCCATATACAGTCATGGCCGTAAATGCTGACACCCCTGAAATTTTTCTAGAAAATTAACTATTTCTCACAGAAAAGCATTGCAGTAACACAGGTTTTGCTATACACATGTTTATTCCCTTTGTGTGTATTGGAACCAAACCAAAAAACGGAGGAAAAAAAGCTAATTGGGCATAATGTCACACCAAACTTCAAAAATGGGCTGGACAAAATTATTGCCACCCTTTCAAAATTATGGAAAAATAAGATTGTTTCAAGCATGTGATGCTCCTTTAAACTCACCTGGGGCAAGTAACAGGGCAATATAAAAATCACACCTGAAAGCAGATAAAAAGGAGAGGTTTACTTAGTCTTTACATTGTGTGTCTGTGTGTGCCACACTAAGCATGGACAACAGAAAGAGGAGAAGAGAACTGTCTGGTGACTTGAGAACTAACATTGTGGAAAAATATCAACAATCTCAAGGTTACAAGTCCATCTCCAGAGATCTAGATTTGCCTTTGTCCACAGTGCGCAACATTATCAAAAAGTTTGCAACCCACGGCACTGTAGCGAATCTCCCAGGGTGTGGACGGAAGAGAAAACTTCATTAAAAGGTGTCAACGCAGGATAGTCCGGATGGTTGATAAGCAGCCCCAAACAAGTTCCAAAGATATTCAAGCTGTCCTGCAGGCTCAGGGATCATCAGTGTCAGCGCAAACTATCCGTCGACATTTAAATGAAATGAAACACTATGGCAGGAGACCCAGGAGGACCCCACTTCTGACCCAGACATAAAAAAGCAAGACTACATTTTGCCAAAATGAAATTGAGTAAGCCAAAATCCTTCTGGGAAAATGTCTTGTGGACAGATGAGACCAAGATAGAGCTTTTTGGTAAAGTACATCATTCTACTGTTTGCCAAAAACTGAATGAGGCCTTAAAAGTACACAGTACCTACAGTGAAATATGGTGGAGGTTCAATGATGATTTGGGTTTGTTTTGCAACCTCTGGCACTGGGTGCCTTGAATGTGTGCAAGGCATCATGAAATCTGAGGATTACCAACAGATTTTGGGTCACACTGTACAGCCCAGTGCCAGAAATCTGGGTTTGCATCCGAGATCTTGGGTCTTCCAGCAGGACAATGACCCCAAACATACGTCAAAGAGCACCCAGAAATGGATGGAAACAAAGCGCTGGAGAGTTCTGAAATGGCCAGCAATGAGTCCAGATCTAAATCCCAATGAACACCTGTGGAGAGATCTTAAAATTGCTGTTGAGAAAAGGTGCCCTTCTAGTAAGAGAGACCTGGAGCAGTTAGCAAAGGAAGAGTGGTCCAACATTCTGGCTGAGAGGTGTAAGAAGCTTATTGATGGTTATAGGAAGCGACTGATTTCAGTAATTTTTTTCAAAGGGTGTGCAACCAAATATTAAGTTAAGGATGACAATAATTTTGTCCAACCCATTTTTGGAGTTTGGTGTGACATTATGTCCAATTTGCTTTTTTTCCCCCTCCCTTTTTTATGATTTAGTTCCAATACACACAAAGGGAATAAACATGTGTATAGCAAAACATGTGTTACTGCAATCCTTTTCTGTGAGAAATACTTCATTTTCTTGAAAAATTTCAGGGGTGCCAACATTTACGGCCATGACTGTAGGAATGAAAATTGAGAATTTTAGGGACCACCTCTCTGGGATTGTTAAGGTAAAGAAGTACTTCGTCGGCAAACATGGACAATTTGATCTCCTGGGTGCCCACTCCTATACCCCTGTAGACCTCAGAAGAGATCAAATAGCAGGCCAGAGGCTCAATCGCCAGATCGAACAACAAAGGCGACAAGGGGCAACCCTGGTGTGTGCCTTTCGCTAACATAAGAGGGGTGGATAAGATATCCTGCGTATGCACCTAGCCGTAAGACAATTATAGAGGCCGTCTATAAACGAGCTAAAGCGATCTACAATCCCAAACTTGACAGGACCATTCCCAAGGTACATTATGAAAAGCTTTCTCAGCATCCAAGGTGAATAACGCAGGTTGGGTTGCTGCTCGGGACTGGCTCCAAACACTATCAATTACCGCCAATACCTTCCTAATGTTCGTGACCACTAAGCGGGTCTTCTCGAACCCCACCTGGTGGTCACCAACAGGGGAGGGCAAAAACGTGGCCAGACTATCAGCCAGGATCTTAGATAACAATTTCACATCCTGGTTGATCAGGGAGATGGAGTGATAGGAACCAGTCTCTAAGGGGTCCTTGCCAGGTTTGGGGAATACTGTAATATAAGCTAGAGTATGCCGATGCGTAATATGTTGTTAAAATATGCCGTCAAGGGGGGTACTTTCCCATTTGTCAGGGTGCGGATACCAGCCGATATCTCCTCTGTTGTAACATTTGCATTGAGCTCCTGGCGCTGCTTATCAGATGGTAGGGTCAGTCCCTCCAGAAATCGCGCTCCCTCATCAGTTGGAGCAGATGGAGAAGAATATAGAGCAGCATAGTAGGAGCCCAAGACATCATTAATTGAGTGTGGTTCGTGCGTTATGTGCCCCGTCGAGTCACGCAACGCTAGAACATGCACAGGCGCATAGGATCCCTTCGCTATACGTGCAAGTAAGCGTCCCGCCTTATTGCCCTGCCTAAAGAAATCTGCCTCAAAGTGAGAACTGTAGATCCTCTTTCCTATCTAACCACAGTTCATATGTGGATTTTGCTTCCTGCCATTGGAGTTTATGATCTGTGGTGGGGGACTCCAGGAAGTCTCCACCAAGGCTGCACTTGCCGTTGCATGACCCTCCTGGGTTTTACGTTTCACCATGTTACTATAAGACCTAATCTTACCCCAAAGCACTACTTTTGCAGTTTCCCAATAAGGGGCGGGGGGGGGGGGGGGGTTAAATTGAGATACGTTGTCCGTCTGGAGTTCTAGCCACCACCTCTTGAGAAGATTCAGAAAGGATTCATCTTTCATTAGATAAGTTGGAAACAGCCACAAGAAATCAGAACCCTCTGGGCATGATGGCAGGAGCTCCAGAACCACTGGTGCAGGGTCCGAAATGACCAGGTCCTGTATGTCTACTGCCCCCAAGCAGGAGCACAGTAACGGACTGACCAGGAAATGGTAAATGCGAGACCATGAACTGTGTACGTGTGAGAAGTGAGTGTATTCACGACCGTCCAGGTATAGATGTCAACAAGAATCTAGCAGTTCCGTTTGCATCAAGAAACAGGGGAGAACCCTGTCACTCTGACGTGGGGCAGTAGATGTAAGGACTGAGCATCTACATTCCATTAGCAGATGGACCACCGTATTCAAGTCCCCTCCCAGGATGGTCAGCAGTCCAGTAGAACCATTAACCGTATCTGCTAGAGATTTAAAGAAGGAAGAGTTATCACCATTAGGAGCATAAACATTATAAATATGATAAGTAGTGCCATTATGGACTAGTTGTAAATTAGAGAAGCGCCCCTCATCATCCCTGTCATGTGAGAGGATGTGGTGCAAAAAAGACTTATTAACCCCTTAAGGACTAAGCCCATTTTCACCTTAAGGACCTGAGCATTTTTTGCACATCTGACCACTGTCAAGTTAAGCATTAATATCTCTGGAATGCTTTTACTTATTAATTTAATTCCGAGAGAGTTTTTTTTGTGAAAAATTCCAACATTCTATGAAAACTTTTTTTCTAACTTTGAAGCTCTCTGCTTGTAAGGAAAATAGACATACCAAATAAATTATATACTGATTCACATATTCAATGGGAGAGATTTATAACTGAATATAGACTTTTTTTTTCGTCTATCCTTGGCGCTGTTAAGGCGCAGTACTTTCAATGGGGGAGATTTATAATTGAATATAGACTTTTTTTCCGTCTCTCCTTGGCGCTGTTAAGGCGCAGTACTAGTTTATTAGCAACTTTTGTGTGACTTTTAAAGTAGACATTTGTTAAGTTTTTGACTTGCAGTGCCACATTTCACATTTAGACATGCAGTGCACCCTTATTTATCATATGCGAAAAGTCGCAAAAAAATGCGCTATCGTCCATTTCTAGACGTGAACGTACACCACCCTGAAGTACGTTTACAAATTTCCTCTACCCTACCCTAAAGCAGCGTTAAATAGAAAAAATGGCAATACCAACTCTCAATTGGTCCTGCCACCCTTTTCTGCATGAGGGGTGTTTCTTTTCGACCTCCATACGTTGATGGCCATTGTGAAGAAACTGGCATGTCGGACCCGGTAAAGTTAAAAACTAACAATAGCCGAATGTGAACTGAGCTCCTGAGGTCAGGGCTTTCAGACCCTTTCTATTGCTGGCCACTGTTATGGGTTATAATTATGTTTGGGATGTTATGATTATGGATTTCTGTAAGAGGTTAGGCTAACTGTTCTTGATACAGCTAGTGGTTAATGACATTGGTAAGGGCTTGGGAATAGGGATATTAGGATCCCACCCACAGAGCGTACTGCATGGTAAATGAAACAGAGAGCCACACACCCAGGCTCTCTCTCCCACCTCCACAGAAGGATGCAAAGGAAGCCATGGAAAGAGAGGGTGGGTAGACTTCTATATGACACTACTTGGCTGCACCCCAGGAGCTGACACTCATTCGTGTGTCCCCATTTTCGTTGGGCCGGGAGGCTGACAGATGCTTCACTAGTCATATAGTAACATAGTTCATAAGGTTGAAAAAAGATCAAAATTTATCAATTTCAACCTATATCCCTAATGAGTCCCTACAGAGTAGAGATGAGCGAACTTACAGTAAATTCGATTCGTCACGAACTTCTCGGCTCGGCAGTTGATGCCTTATCCTGCGTAAATTAGTTCAGCCTTCAGGTGCTCCGGTGGGCTGGAAAAGGTGGCTACATTCCTAGGAAAGAGTCTCCTAGGACTGTATCCACCTTTTCCAGCCCACCGGAGCACCTGAAGGCTGAACTAATTTATGCAGGAAAAGTCATCAACTGCCGAGCCGAGAAGTTCGTGATGAATCGCATTTACTATAAGTTCGCTCATCTCTACTACAGAGTTTATCCAGAGGAAGGCAAAAAATCCTCATACTACAGGTTCCTTCCCAACTCCAAATATGGCAGTCAGAATAAATCCCTGGATCAACGTTCTGTCCCTATAAATCTAATATAAATAACCAGCAATGTTCTTACTCTCCAAAAATACATCCAGACCCCTTTAAAATTCTTTTACTGAGTTCACCATGACCACCTCCTCCGGGAGAGAATTCCACAGTCTCACTGCTCTTACAGTAAAGAACCCCCGTCTGTGCTGGTGTAGAAACCTTCTTTCTTCTACATGTAGAGGATGCCCCCTTGTTATAGATGCAGTCCTGAGTATAAATAGATCATGGGAAAGATCTCTGTACTGTCCCCTGATATATTTATACATAGTTATTAGGTCTCCCCTAAGCCTTCTTTTTTCTAAACTAAATAACCCTAATTCTGATAATCTTTCTGGGTACTGTAGTCCTCCCAGTCTTTGAACCCTCTCCAGCTCCACTATATCTTTCTTGTACACTGGTGCCCAGTACTGTACACAGTATTCTATGTGTGGTCTGACTAGTGATTTGTACAGCAGTATAATTATTTCCTTATCGTAGGCATCTATGCCCCTATTGATGCACCCCATGATTTTATTTGCCTTGGCAGCAGCTGCCTGACCCTGGTCACTACAGCTAAATTTACTGTTAACTAAACTAAAACTCCCAAGTACTTTTTCACATCAGTCGTCCCAAGTGTGCTCCCATTTAATACATAATCCCAGCCCAGATTTTTCCTCCCCATGTGCATTACCTTACATTTATCAGTGTTGAACCTTATCTGCCACTTCCCAGCCCAAGCCTCCAACCTATCCAGATCCATTTGTACATTTCCCTGTCCTCTATTGTGTTTATTTATTGTGTCTCCTCATTCACTTCAGGGTCCGTGATAACCTCTTGGGTTAACCTGCTTAGGTGGAGGGTCAGGCCTTTTTTCTTAACCTGCCAGAGTCTGTCATGTCTCCTGCACACCACCAGACAGGAGGACTGAAGGATTTCCAGAATATGCTAACGTAATGAGGTAAACAGTGCGAGAAGATTTCAAGCTGCAGGACCGTCTACAATCTTTGTAACCTACACCTTTTCCTGCCCATGCAAATCTCCGGCGAATTGATGAATTTGACGCTGCCACGTAAAAACTTACATGTAAATTAAGGTGTAAAATAGGGTGTGCGGTACACTTTCAATAATAAATGTCCCCCAATATGTCTACTTTATTTTTGCATAATAAAGTTGACATTTTTTTTCTTTTGGAAGACATCAGGGGGCTTCAAAGTTCAGCAGCAATTTTCCAGTTTTTCACAATTTTCAAAATCAGAATTTTTCAGGGACCAGTTCAGTTTTGAAGTGGATTTGACGGGCCTTCATATTAGAAATACCCCATAAATGACCCCATTATAAAACTGCACGTCTCAAAGTATACAAAATGACATTCAGAAAGTTTAACCCTTTTAGGTGTTTCACAGGAATAGCAGCAAAGTGAAGGAGAAAATTCAAAATCTCCATTTTTTTACACTAACATTTTCTTTAGACCCACTTTTTGAATTTTTACAAGGGGTAAATGGAGAAAAAGCCCCCTAAAATGTGTAACCCAATTTTTCTTGAGTAAGGAAATACCTCATATGTGAATGTAAAGTGCTCCTTACAGCGTACAGTGACCCTTTACTCACAGGTGTTTGACAAATTTCTGCTAAAGTTGGACATGAAAATGAAAAATTCTATTTTTTTCACTAAAATGCTGGTGTTACCGCAAATTTTTTATTTTCAAAAGGGGTAAAAGGAGAAAAAGAATCCCAACATTTTTAACCCCATGGAAATACCCCGTATGTGTATGTAAAGTGCTCTGCGGGTGAACTACAATGCTCAGAAGAGGAGCACCATTGGGCTTTTGGAGAGAGAAATTTGTTTTGAATGGAAGTCGGGGACCATGTGCGTTTACAAAGCCCCCATGCCACCAGAACAGTGGACCCCCCACATGTGACCCCATTTCGGAAACTACACCCATCATGGAATGTAATAAGGGTTGCAGTGAGCATTTACACCCCACTGGTGTTTGACAGATCTTTGGAACAGTGGGCTGTGCAAATGAAAAATTCTGAGCCCTGTTTTTTGCCCACAGAGCACTTTATGTCCACACATGAGGTATTTATATACTCATAAGAAATGGGGTTACAAATGATGGGGGGCTTTTTCCTATTTCCCCTTGTTAAAATGAAAGATTTGGGATAACACCAACATTTTACTGAAAAAATAAAAAATTTCATTTTTGCATCCAACTTTAACGAAAATTCTTCAAACATTTGTGGGGTGTTAAGGCTCACTGTACCCCTTGTTACATTCTGTTAGGGGTGTTGTTTCCAAAATGGGGTCACATGTGGGTGCCAAAATCATAAAGGGGGAAAAAATCCCAAGGGAAGTGCTCTAAAATATAACTTGTAACCCCTTAACGACGCAGGACTTATATTTACGTCTTGCGCCGGCTCCCGCGATATGAAGCGGGATCGTGCCGCGATACCGCATTATATCGCGTCGGTCCCGGCGCTCATCAACGGCCGGGATCCGCGGCTAATACCACACATCGCCGATCGCGGCGATGTGCGGTATTAACCCTTTAGAAGCGGCGGTCAAAGCTGACCGCCGCTTCTAAAGCGAAAGTGACCCGGCTCAGTCGGGCTGTTCGGGACCACCGCTGTGAAATCGCGGCGTCCCGAACAGCTGACCGGACACCGGGAGGGCCCTTACCTGCCTCCTCGGTGTCCGATCGGCGAATGACTGCTCCGTGCCTGAGATCCAGGCAGGAGCAGTCAAGCGCCGATAACACTGATCACAGGCGTGTTAATACACGCCTGTGATTTGTGTAAAAGATCAGTGTGGTGTGCAGTGTTATAGGTCCCTATGGGACCTATAACACTGCAAAAAAAAAAAAAAAAAAGTGTTAATAAAGGTCATTTAACCCCTTCTTTAATAAAAGTTTGAATCACCCCCCTTTTCCCATAAAAAAAATAAAACAGTGTAAAAAAAAAAATAAATAAACATATGTGGTATCGCCGCGTGCGTAAATGTCCGAACTATAAAAATATATAATTAATTAAACCGCACGGTCAATGGCGTACGCGCAAAAAAATTCCAAAGTCCAAAAAAGCGTATTTTGGTCACTTTTTATACCATTAAAAAATGAATAAAAAGTGATCAAAAAGTCCGATCAAAACAAAAACCATACCGATAAAAACTTCAGATCATGGTGCAAAAAATTAGTCCTCATACCGCCCTGTACGTGGAAAAATAAAAAAGTTATAGGGGTCAGAAGATGACATTTTTAAACGTATAAATTTTCCTGCATGTAGTTATGATTTTTTCCAGAAGTGCGACAAAATCAAACCTATATAAGTAGGGTATCATTTTAACCGTATGGACCTACAGAATAATAAGGCGTAATTTTTACCGAAATATGCACTGCGTAGAAACGGAAGCCCCCAAAAGTTACAAAATGGCATTTTTTCTTCGATTTTGTCGCACAATGATTTTCCTTTTCGCCATGCATTTTTGGGTAAAATGACTAATGTCACTGCAAAGTAGAATTGGCGACGCAAAAAATAAGCCATAATATGGATTTTTAGGTGGAAAATTGAAAGGGTTATGATTTTTAAAAGGTAAGGAGGAAAAAACGAAAGTGCAAAAACGGTAAAACCCTGAGTCCTTAATCCTTAAGGGGTTAATGATACATGATAAAACTACACCAATATCAATATGTTAAACCGAAAGTTAATCCCCCCGCCCCCGATCTGCTATTGGTCGTCGCTTCTGGCGACCAATAGCAGGGATAGGAGGGGTGGCACCCCTGCCACCTCACTCCTATCCCTTCAGGGGGATTGTGGGTGTCATGGACAACCGCGATCCCCCTTATATTCCGGGTCACCATAGACCTGTATGACCCGGAATCGGCGGAAATCAAAAGTGTGAATTCACTTGCGAATTGCGCCGATCGCCAACATGGTGGGGCTTGATGACCCCCCTGGGCATTTGCGCAGGGTGCCTGCTGATTGACGTATGCGTATGTCCTTGGTCCTTAAGAGGTTAAAAAAAGATGAGAGAGGCCTGTAATTTTCATCACATTTTCTGATTTTTAAAGAATTTTATTTGCAAATTATGGTGGAAAATAAGTATTTGGTCAATTAACAAAAGTCCATCTCAGTATTTTGTTCTATACCCTTTGTTGGCAATGACAGTGGTCAAACATATTCTGTAAGTCTTCACAAGGTTTTCACACACTGTTGCTGGTATTTTGGCCCATTCCTCCATGAAGATCTCCTCTAGAGCAGTGATGTTTTGGGGCTGTCACTGGGCAACACGGACTTTCAACTCCCTCCAAAGGTTTTCTATGGGGTGGAGATCTGGAGACTGGCTATGCCACTCCAGGACCTTGAAATGCTTCTACCGAAGCTACTCATTTGTTTCCCGGGCGGTGTGTTTGGAATCATTGTCATGCTGAAAGACCCATCCACTTTTCATCTTCAATGCCTTTGCTGATGTGAGATTTTGAGTGAAACCCTCCTAATACATGGCCCCATTCATTCTTTCCTTTACATGGATCAGTCATCCTGGTCCCTTTGCTGAAAAACAGCCCCAAAGCATATTTCCACCCCCACAGTAGGTATGGTGTTCTTTGGATGCAATCGGCATTCTTTCTCCTCCAAACACGACGAGTTGAGTTTTTACCAAAAAGTTCTACTTTGGTTTCATCTGACCATATGACATTCTCCCAATCCTCTTCTGGATCATCCAAATGCTCTCTAGCAAACTTCAGAGAAGCCCGGACATTTACTGGCTTAAGCAGGGGGACACGTCTGGCACTTCATGATTTGAGACCCCTGCGGCGTAGTGTGTTACTGATGGTAGCCTTTGTTACTTTGGTCCCAGCTTTCTGCAGGTCATTCACTAGGCCCCCCAGTGTCGTTCTGGGATTTTTGCTCACCGTTCTGGTGATCATTTTGACACCACGTGGTGAGATCTTGCGTGGAGCCCCAGATCGACGTAGATTATCAGTGGTCTTGTATGTTTTCCATTTTCTAAAAATTGCTCCCACAGTTGATTTCTTCACCTATTTTACCAAGTAATTTACCAATTCATTAGAAATCCTACAATTGATTTCCTGTATCTCCCCCCCCCCCCAATTCTGTCACTCATGGTTGAAGTGTACCTATGATGAAAGGCCTCCCACCATCTTTTGGTGGCTGACTAAATACTTTTTTCCCCCACTGGACTTTTTGAAGACATGTCCTGTGGTCTGATGAAACTAAAATGTAACTGTTTGGCCATAATGACCATCATTACATTTGGAGGAAAAAGGGAGAAGCTTGAAAGCCTAAGAACAGCATCCCAACTGTGAAACACAAGGGTGGCAGCATCATGTTGTGGGGTTGTTTTGCTGCATGAGGGACTCGTGCACTTCACAAAATAGATGGCATTATGAGAAAAGATTATGTGGCAATACTGAAGCAACATCACCAAACTGGTTACAAAGTGGCTTAAGGATAACAAAGTCAATGTTTTAGAGTTGCCATCACAAAGCCCTGATCTCAATCCTATTGAAAATTTATGGGCAAAGCTGAAAAGGCAGGTGCCAGCAAAGCGACCTACAAAGATGGCTCAGTTACACCAGTACTGTCAGGAGGAATGGGCCAAAATTCCTACCTACTATTATGAGAAGCTTGTGGAAGGATATACAAAATGATTGACCTAAGTCAAACAGTTTAACCCCTTAAGGACCACAGTTTTTTTTCATTTTTGCACTTCATTTTCCACCTTACCTTGTAAAAATCAGAACGCTTTCAATTTTGCACCTACAGACCCATATGAGGGCTTGTTTTTTTCACCACCAATTGTACTTTGTAATGACATCAATCATTTCACCACTTAATTTAGGGTGAAACCAAAAAAAAAAATTTGTGGGGTAAAATTGGAAGAAAAAAAATCTATTTTGTAACTTTTGGGGGCTTCCGATTCTCTGCAGTGCACTTTTTCGATAAAAATGACACCATGTGGGAGATTTATCGTTGCTTTTAGAGCATTTTTGTCTGTGTTTTGGCGCAGCTCATACGCAAGCAGCATATTTATCAACTTTTGTGGGTCTTTTGATATAGACAGTTTCACTTTTTGCCTACCTGTAGAACTTTTTCTTTTTGACCATGCAGTGGTCACATATTTATCATTTGCGACTTTTGTCAAATGTCGCTATTTTGTGCGCAAAGGTACTTTTTTGGCGCAAAGCTACACCACCTACCAGTAGACATGAGAGTCACTTCTACCTTCTGCAATTCAACCTTTTAACCTCTTGTGGACAACAGCGTCCCACTCCCCTTCTTTGACACATGCTCAGGAGCTGGGTCATAGCTGGGTGGTCCTGGCGGCTATCTGCCACCAGGACCCATCTCTAATGCCAGACATCACCAATCACGATGATGCTGGCTTTAACCCCTTAGACACCGCAATCAAATTTAATTGTACCGTCTAAAATGAAAGTAAAAATGTCCCGGCAGCTCTGTGAAATTAAGGAAAAACCTAACCTTCCTAATTCAGGACTCGGGAAACTGTCTACTTCCCTCCCTCACAAGCATCTAGAAAAAGCACATGTGTATGTGGTAGAGCTTTTCCCACCACAGCAGAGCCGTGCAGAATTAATCATCCTGCTGCACCTTCTTGATAAATAAGTAAGATGCACGCTAGTAAAACCCACCACCCAAATAAACGTGGGAAAATAGCTTTACAGTAGGCATTCTTTGATAAATCTGGGCCCATATCTTTATTCTGTAGTTCCATATGGTTACAAGGATACCCAAATATACTCATAGGGTATACAAAGTAACCACAAATATGCAATTTTGGACTTTTTGGGAATTTTTTTTACGTGTACACCATTGACCATTCAGTTTAGTTAACATTATATTTTTGTAGTTCGGACATTTACGCACGCAGCGATACCACATATGTTTATTTTTGTTTACATATTTTTTTTCTTTTTTAAATGGGAAAAGGGGGTGATTTTAAACTTTTATTACTGAAGGGGTTAAATCATATTAATAAATTTTTTTTTTAAACTTTTTTTTTGTCCCCATAGGGGACTGTTTACATGCCATGCTTAGATTGCATACACTGAACAATGCTATGCCATAGCATAACATAGCATAGATCAGTGTTATCTGTGCTCGATTGCTCAGGCCTAGGTCTCAGGCTTGGCGCAATGGAGCGACGATCGGACAGTGGGAAGGAAGGTAAGCACCCTCCCGCTGTCCTCTCAGGTGTTCAGGACACCCCGGTGAAATTTCACCGCGGCGGTCCCGAACAGCTCCTCCTTTTCCAGTTCAGCCCCCACAGGGCTCATGTGGCCGTGAGATGTAGGCGCCACGTCTCCAGTGCCCTGACTAGCCATTGTTTCCACCATCTGTTGTAGGAAATGAAGCAGTGGAGTGACGTTGTTCATCCCGTAATCCTGGCATCTGACAAATAATGTGGCTTCCTCAAAGGGCCTGAGCAAACGACAGGGGTCACATATGAGCTGCAAAGCCATGATTTTATTTCTTGATAAATCACTTTGAGCAGTTCCTCCCCTGTGTGACTCCTTTCGCCAAGGCAAACATGGTGAAGAGCAGTGTGACACCGCTGTTCCCTGCACACTTGGTATGCTGGAGGGGCACTGTGATTTGTCTGTGTAGTGGAGGCTGAGGACATGGCAGAGGATGAGAAGGCAGAGTCGGACATTGTCGCAGGACCAATGGCGTAAAAGCATGGAGGCTGAATCGGCGAGACCTGGACAAAATTGCTGGTGTGGCTGTGCAGGAACCACATTTACCCAGTGGGCCGTGAAGAACATGTATTGTCCCTGACCGTAGTTAGAGCTCCACATGTTGGCGCTGCCGTGCACTTTGGTACCCACTGACTGCTGTCTCTTGGAAATTGCTTCGGTGATGGATTGCTGCCGGAATGACTGATGAGAAGTTGGAGGAGCAGGAGCATCTGGACCAAAAGAAGGAGGGTATGACAGCTCCCTTCGGCTGAGGTGGTGGAGCCTTGGCTGGCTGAAACAGGGAGCGACGTGCCACTGGGTGATGCATCGGTTGCTGCAGCAGGCTGGACTATCACATCGGAGTCACGGTTCTCCCAGGACGCTTTATGGTGACACTGCATATGTTGACGCAGTACCGTGGTGCCAACATTGGGACCCTGGCCATGCTTCACCTTCAACTGACATATCTTACATGTGGACATGTCAACCTCCTCCGGATGCTTGACAAAAAAAACTGCCACACCGCCGAGTAGCTGATTTTAACACCAACAGTCCGCACTGACTGACTGCTACTGCCGCGGACTCTGGGAACCCCTGCTCCACTGCCTCCCAGGTAGGTAGCCTGCCGCGAAGCAGGTGGTCTGCCCTGGGCACGTTTGGCTCTCACAGCTGTCACCCTGCTGACTTCCAACCATGCTACCACCTTGCTGGCTCAGCTGCTGCCTCATGGGCAACCTGCCACCCTCTTCTCCTGATGATGATGAAGCCCCTTCTGCACCAGGCTCCCAAGTGAGATAGGCTTCATCACCATAGAGTTGTTTCCTCAAGTTCCTTAACAGTGTCTGTTTCAGGAGCCTGAACGCCCGCAACACCACCTCCCACGCCACTCTTCTCATCACTACTTGCCCGCCTAGCGGAGGAAATGGCGGACGTCTCCTCCACATCTTGGCTGGGCAGTAGATGCTGACAGTCCTCTAGTTGATCATCCTCACTGTATAGTGGAGCTGAGCCCACAGCATACAATACTTCTCTGCATGAGGGAACAGCATAGGATAGAGTCAGTTGGAGGACAGGGACTGCTCCCGGGCCATGCCAACTGAGGGTTATGAGGAACCCACCAACTGTTGATTGGGTGTGTCTGATGTCGCTTGGGATGAAGTGGATGACGAGTTAACCAATTAATGATGGCTGCTGGGTTGCTGGTTGAGACACAACCTCTAGCTGACATCGGGAGCTCAGACCTCTCGCTGCGACTCCTGCTGCCACGCGCCCCTACTCTGCTGCGACCTCTGTCTGCGCCTGATAAATTTAGGCCTCTTCCAGTCCTCTGTGCACAGTCTGGCACTTCTTTGCCTGACATACTTGTAGAACAGTGGTGTACGTATATATTTTACTTTTTAAAGAGCAATACGCCCCTGTATAGCTGCAACAGAAACTTGCGGAACACTCAGTGTGTAAATAGATTCCTGCTTTTACACTAATAGGCCACTATACGCTTGAAACAGAAAACACATAGAACAGCGGAGTGCATATCCTATATTTTACATTTTATAGAGAAATTCGCCCCCATGGAGCTGCAACAGAAGCTTGCGGAACACTGAATGTGTGTGTATATATCCATGATTTTACATGAACAGGCCACTATGCGCTTGAAACAGAAAACACGTACAACAGCGGAGTGGGTATATATTTCACTTTTTTTTTGAGTAATACACCCCAGTACGGCTGCAATAGAAAAAAGCGTACTGTCTCTCTCTGAACTGTCCCTGCCTGCAGTATGGTTGCTTGCAGTCTTTGAACAGTCTTGCAGTGCTTCCTGTGATGATCTCATTTGGCGGACTATGAAAAGACTTCTAAAATCGGCCTACCTGCAGTGATGCGGGCTTGAGGTCAATGGATTTCCCCTTTGCTGATCTGTATTGTCAGTAATGCTGATTGGTGACCACACAGTGTCTTCTCTCTCTATAGCCAGAAAGAATGCGGGCTTGAGGTTAAATGATTCGCCGCTGTAAAGATCTGTATTGCCAGTAACGCTGATTAGCACGCACATACAGTCTCTGCTCTCTCAGCAAAATGTGGAGAAATGCCCAGCTTCGGCAATGGCTGTGGGTTATAGGGCTGTGACATCACAGGGCTGACTGGCTGCTGAAAGGCTGCATGCTGCCATGTGATTCAGACTTCTTTGCCCCATGTCCTCACACGTGTAGCCACCATTTTAGCCCCCGGCCCACACAAAATGTAGTGAATAAAGCGAACCACGAAGCGCAAGGAAATTCGGATTCATTCAGAATATAATTTTTCGTGAAATTCGGAACAAATTTGACTTCGTCAGCTTCGATTCAACTATCTCTACCTGTCGGGTATGAAGCTGAGCATGGCAAATATTGACAAATATAAATAATTTTGGTAATCCTAATTAACCTATAACTGGTAAGGTTTATTCTGATTTTCATGTCAGATAGTGAAAAAAAGATGCATTTTTAAAACAATCACAGTGTGGTAATTATCTAGAGGAATAACGCTGTAGTAACAAAGGTTGGCTGTCGCCAGCTCAGTAATTATGTATTGAGAAGTTATATAGGACCCTTCTGCAGCTGAGGCCCCACAATGTATTGCAATTGCTCACACTATGTATATTAAAAGCATTGCACAGCTCCCACCTTCAATGTTTCACCATGTCCGTGGCTTTATCAAGAGGCTGCAGGGCTACAATGTGCAAAGAAGCCGACAAGAGGTTTTATAACCTCCCTCTATTACATCATCAGATATGTAAGCCAATAAACACTGATGTAAACATTAGAACATGTCTAATGCTCCTATCCGGAGCTGCTTTACAAATAGCCAATATACTTGCACCACGTACTAGTTTGCAATAGGAGCGCCGACTAGACATCACCTTACGTGTACCTATCTGCTGCGCAGACCAAGCTGTGCAAACTTTGTGTGAAAAAGGATAGTTGTCGGGCACATGCTCATACTGCCATGCACAGTCTAAGCTGCACAAACACTTAATCTGTGAACCTAGTTACTGGTGCATGCGCATCCAGCCATGTGCAAATTAGGATGCACAAACACTTGCGACTATGTAAATAAAATTATATTTGTATGTGATAAATTTGGGAGTTATATTTTAATAAGAACAAGAGACAATATATATTGCTAATCGTGATAGATGTCCATATTTACATAAAATATTGAGAATAATAATATGCTATTTATATTAGGTTATAGGGGGGGCGCATGCGCTGGACTCACTGAAATGGTCACACTTCATGTGAGCTCTGTGCCTGTCGTCTGCTATCAGCCTCTTTTAGCACTGTGTACGCTCCTCAGCAGCAGATTTAATCCCTCACGACCCCCTGACATGTCTGGCAGGGACAAAAAGAAGCCCGGAGGGTACTCTCGTTATCTCCGGACTATTCCGGAGATGTTTCAAATGGGCCAGCAATTCAACATGGCAGATGGGTACCTGGGGCAACGAATCTCGGATCTCGAGTTTAAACATGACAAACTGGTGGATGACATAGAGCAGGACAAATTACTGCTTACTGATCATGCTAAAAAAAATGGTAGCCCTAGAGCTCAAAATTGAGGACCATGAGAATAGGTCCCAAAGGGCCAATCTCTGCATTAGAGGTCTGCCTGAGACTGTAGCTGATTTAACCCCTGCAATGACCAAGCTCTTTACCGCCCTGCTTCCTCAAGTTGATGTGTCACAGTTTCGTATGGAAAGGATTCACAGAGTCTTAGCATGAGATAAGAACCCGGAAATTCCTAGGGATATTATCCTGAAACTACATTACCCTGAAATGAGGGATTGTATTCTTCAGGCTGCTCTCAACTTGTCCCCCCTCCCAGACATGCCTGCATCTGTCCACAAGAATGCTGACTTGGCTCCCTCCACACTTGAGAGATGCTGCACCATGCGACCTGTCATTCTGTTGTTACAAAAGCTACATCAAATATCACTGGGGTTCCCATTTAGTTTACAATTCCAAATCTATTTCCATGATTACCTGGTACGCACATTCTCCAAGGCTCAATATTCCCTTCACCGTGAGCAGATATCCTATGCTGAAATCTCACCTCTCCCTCCTCGCCCGCAAAAATCTATGTGGGTCTGGCATCGCACTGGCTCCAGTCAGAAGAGACGGAGATCTCTTCCTTCATTTTCTGATTGACTGCTGGGCACCTACTGAAATTCTTCCTCTCCTCCTCTACCCAGCCTGATGTCATGGACTTGCCCCACTCTCTGCTGTTACCGAACTCTGCCCATCTACCTCTGCACCTATTGGACTGGTGGACTTCTTGTTGCTCAAAAACAGTTTTTTTTCTTCCTTTGCTTCCCCTTCATGTATCTTGCCTCCCTCTCTTTCCCACTCCATCTTTACCTCTTCTCCCCCCATTATCCTCCCCCTCTTACCCCCTCCCCCCCCCCCTCATACTCTCTCCTTTCTTCTTTGGTACTGAGGATTTTTGGCTGCCTGGACTGTCATCTTGCCGCCTGGTTGTATGTCGTGACCCTCTCCTATGATTCCTTTTTTGTTTTGTGGTTCTGGTTGTTCTTTGTTTTCCCATTCCTTCGTAGTTTTGGTGATCTTGTCTCCTCTTTTTCTTCCTTGATACTGGTCTCTATCTTTTTGTCTGTGTTTTCTTTTGTGTCTTCTGCGCATTTTGGGTCTTTAGTGTTTTTTTTTTTTTGTTCATCTTACCATGTGTAGAGTTTTATCACATAATGTTCGGGGTTTCAATCCACCCACCAAACGTAGAAAGGCCTTACTGGATTATCCCACAAACCTGATTTCTTGTGTTTCCAGGAGTCCCATTTTACTCCTACCTCCTTTCCGGCTTACCTCCACCCCAATTACACGAGGTCATTTAGGGCCTCTTATGTCTCTAAATCCAGGGGGGTTGTCACCCTCCTACATAACTCATTCCCTTTTTCTGTTACTGCTACACTGGAGGATCCTGAAGGTCGATATTTATTCCGGAATTGCTTTTATCGTGATACCCCTATATTTATTGTTAATACCTATGCTCCTACTGAAGACCCATTGTCCTTTTTTGTTACTATGTGTCAGCGATTGCAGTCTCTCCATTATGGGGCTTGATTTAATGTGGAGACTTCAATATGGTGTATAATGGTGTGCTGGGCAGGTTCCACACTACAGCCTTTAGGCGTTCGGGGATGCAGCAGCAGCTTCTTCTGGAATCCTTTTGTGATGCGTCGCTGATGCCTGGCGTGAACATAACCTAGCCCAGAGGGCTATCCTTATTTTTCCCCAGCCCACAAATTGTACACTCTCATTGATTGGGTTGGTGAACACGTCCTCTATCCCTGAACTACTGTATGCTTGTCATGTCCCCTGTGTCTGGTCAGACTATGATATGGTTTTTGCCATTTTCCATTTTCACCCTAAGGATGCTACTCCTTATTCCTGGAGGCTGAACAAGTCGCTGCTGTGCCGCCCTCACCTTAGAGAGGAAATTGCCTCGGCCTTATGTGAATATTTTGCAACTAATGCCACACCGGAGGCATCTCACTCTGGCGCTCCTATGCCCTCCGACTTTCTCCAAGCTTCTATAGTTGTGATCCATAAACCTGAAAAGGACCTCTCTTACCTTCTAATTATCATCCTATCTCTTAATTAATCTTGACACTAAACTCTTCACTTCTATTCCCGCCAGCCGTTCAAACTCCTGGGTTTGATTCATAATGATCAAGTTGGTTTCATCCCCGGCAGACAAGCTCCAGACAACATCCGGAAGGCCATTGATGTTATTCACTGGGCCGAGGTAACATCCACTCCTCTTACCCTGCTGGCGCTTGACATTGCGAAGGCCTTTGACTCTGTCTCGTGGACGTACCTTTTTGTGGATTCTCTCCGGGCTATCTACTTGTCTTTGAGGTCATTTCTAAAACTTCCTTCCCCCAATCCTCTCCCTATCACTTTTGGATGAGTTGTCCGCTCTCCCCAGCGCTATTTGCCTTGGTGATGGAACCCTTGGCAATCCTTATTTAGGAACACCAAGAGCTCAGGGGGGTTCAGATAGCTGGCTCTTTTAATAAAACTAACCTCTTTGCTGACGACTTGTTACTTACCGTTACCTCTCCCCTCACTTTCCTCCCTAATCTTTTCTCTGTCTCTTGGGCCATTTTTCTGTGGTTTCTGGCCTGAAGGTTAACTGGTCTAAGACAGACGTTCTTTACTGTCAAACTTCTTCTCTCACGAAAAAACTTGTTTCCCTCAACTTTGATCTTCCTTCCTCTTCTTCTTTTATTCCCTACTTAGGTATCTCTCTTTCTTCTTCTCTCTCCTCCTCCTTTATAAACTGAATTATCCTCCTCTTTTCAAGGCGCTACAGGAGGACTTTGCTAGGTGGGATCTCCCTCACATTTCTTAGATGGGTTGTATTCATTTTATAAAAATCGTTCTCCTGTCACGCCTTCTATACTTCTTACACACTACTCCTGTATCTTTCTTTTTACCCTCCACTGCTCTCCTCCCTCGTTACTTTCTTCTTTTGTGGTGATCTGTCCTGTTTAAGCTTCCCTTGCAATCTCAGATCTCTCCAGCTTTTCCTCTTTTCTTTAATCCCGCTTTTCCTCCCAGCCTGCATCCTGTGAGCCTTGCTTGGTGGTCTTCCCAGAAATTTTGTTTGAAAGATTTTTTTTACTAGGGAAGAAAGTCATATCTATCTATATTTCTCCCTCCATTACAGGAGTCGTTTTGATTTACTCAGGTCTTCTCCTGTTTTACACTATCTCGCTGGATCTGCTTCTAATGTGACCACCATCCAGTTTGAAGGGCTGGCTCTATATACTCGGTTACTCCTTGGCTCCCTCTCCCTACTCTTCTTTTAACTGCCCTTCCCAAGATGTTAAGCTTCCCTTCATGGCCCAATGGGAACCTGACCTTGGTTTTACACTTCCCTTACCTTGTTGGCAAGCTTGTTGCCAGCAAATGGCTAAAGGTAGCAGTTGTTGTTGGCAATAGATGGCTTTAAGCTCCTCCACCTTTCTTATTATGTCCCTATTCGCCTGCACTCATATTCATCCTACTGTTTCCCCGGAGTGTTTTAGGGGGTGTAATGTTCCCGGTTCGATGGGTCATATTTGGTGGCAATGCCCTGTTGTTAACACTCTGGAGGCAAATTGTGGACCTTATTTCCTCTGTCCAGGGTATGCGCTGCCCGATGCACCCTTCTGTTTTTCTCCTAGGTGATAGACCTTTAACCATGAGGTTTGCTCCCTTTGAACTGGCTCAATTTACTTTCCTGGCGACCAGGATCCACATTGCCTCCAGATGGTGGTCCTCTCTTTTGTCTTTTTCGGTGGTGGTTGAGAGGGTCAATAAGATTATGCTTTCCGAGAAGATGTCTGCAATACGGAAAGATACGTTGGCTTTGTTCCATACAGTGTGGCAACCGTGGCTTTATTCTCCACACAAATCGGACGTCTTTCTACTTAGGGCTTTGTGTTTTATGATCTGTACTACCCCTACCTTTTACTGTTTTTCCCTTTTATTTGCTTACATTTTGCCCACCCTCCCCCCCCCCAACCTCCATTTTTTTATTGTTGTGCCTAGACTATTGGGATTCTTCAGTCCCTGTGTTTTTGTTTCTTGCTTGTAATTGCCGCACCCTGATTTTGGGATGCTCAGTTTGCCTAATTCTGTTTTATTTCAATAAACTATTCTGTTTGACACTAAATTAGGTTATAATTAATTTGTATATTATTATTGTTAAATCATGATTAGGATGAATTACTATATTTATTGTCCAGTACATTAGATCATCTATTTAAACCAGAAAAATAACTAAAATAAATGTTATCCAAATTATAACTAAATAAATAATATTTATTTATTTATTTATTTTATGTATTTTAAGTAATTATATTTTTGTCTTAATTTAGTTTTTGCTATTTTTATTATTTAATTATTTTTTAAACTAATAATCAATAAAGGCAACTTATCATTAATTAATAGGATCCTGTCATTTTTACATAAACGAAGAAGGTACTACCCCTAAAGATAAGAATCTATTACCAGGCACAAGTCAGACAATAGGAATTGTGTTATTTTTACGATAACAAGACATATCAGAAATGCTGTTCACAAGACTATATTAACTGGTATAATCAGTGTTCTATTAAGTTCATAAAAGTGACATAGCTTTATTACAAATATCACATATCAAACAAGAGGAAGTACAATGAAAACAATTGATGGCTCTGTAATGTGTTTACATAAGACCTGAAAGAATAATACAGCATCATACTAACTAAAATGAAGAGGATAAGGTTACGGCAAGAATTACACAGGAGAGGTCATAAAAATGCTGAAAATGTAAAGCCTTCATTCAGTCCTTTAGGATTAAGACTTTGTAGTTTCTTAATCCATTTGGCCTCCGTTTTTAGTAATTTATTGTCAAGATCACCCTTCCTTGGGCCTAATCTAGGTTTGGTGAACCCCCAAAATTGCAGTTGAGTCAGATTGCCATTGTGAAATTCTCACATATGTCTAGCCAGAGGATTATCAACTCTGGAATTGATGGTGTTTGGATATCCTCCTACGGAGTTGTTGCACCGTCTTTCCAATTTAAAGTTTAGGGAATCCACATCTGGCCACATATACCACTCCTGTTGTTTGACAATTAATGAAGTCTCTGATGTCATCATTTGAACCATCAACAGGGTTTGTGAATTGTTTAATTTGTAGCATAAATTTACAAAGGTACACATTCCACATGGGAATTAACCAATTACTGGAGACTTCATCCAGTTAGTCGGTACTTTCTTAACAAAGTGGATATTAACCAAATGCTCTCTAAGGTTTTTGCCCCTCAGATAGGTTACCGATGGATGCTTGGTGATCACTTCTCGGTAATTTCTGGATCTAGTGATTTCCGCATCCGCTAACAGAATAGGCCAATACTCGTCTTGTATTCTGGTCACATGATAATTGCCAATTTAAGGGATAATCTTGTGTACTGATCAATGGGTTTTGTCTAACAATAAATCAGATCTCGGAGTCACCCTAGCCCTGTCATATTATGTGTAATACTTTTTTAGGGTAACCCCTCTCAGATAATTTGTGAAAGAGTACACCAGATTCCTGCTATAAAGTTTCTTCAGTCAACTAATTTCGACAAGCTTGAAGGTGTTGTCTAACAGGTGTTCCTTTTTTGAGAGAAGTAGGATGAAAACTAATCCATTCTAAAATACTGTTGGTGGAAGTTGGTTTGCGATAGATGTCTATCTGGACACCGCCACTAGAGTCCAAGGAAATCTTTAAATCGAGAAAATTCTATGCAGAAGAGTGTATGAATCACATCCCCTTCAAACTACATCACTTCCCCTTCATCCAACCATTCCCCTTCCCTTCCATTCCTTGGTTGAACTTAATGGACGTATGTCTTTTTTCGACTATACTAACTATGTAACTATGTATGTATTTCTGAAGTGAATTTCATACCTATCGTGTTATCATTGAGAACTGAAACCAATTCCTGAAAACCTGTGACAGTGTCATCCAAAAAATCTAAATATCGTCAATATAACTACCCCAACACACAATGTGGCTTGTGAAGGGAGTAAGATTTTCACAAAATAACAAGTGTGTCTTCCCACCACCCTAGAAAAAGGTTTGCGTAATATGGTGCACGTGCCATGCCCATAGCGGTTCCTCTCTTTTGAAAGTAAAAGTGACGATCAAAAAGAAAATAATTGTATGTAAGGAGGACTCGTAGAAGTGAAAGGACAAATTCGTTGTGATCCATATATTGTGTACCCTTTGTTTGTCTCTCTCTCTCTCTCTCTTCTTCCCCCTCTCCCTCTCTCATATGTATTTATATAGAGGAAAGAAGTGGCTGCAGCACACCGGAGTACATACTCCAGTGTGCTGCAGCCATTTCTTTCCTCTACAAATTTTGGACCCAGGACCAGGGTCCCTGAGACCACTTGCACACGCATACTTACTTTTTACTCTGAGTGTGCTGCTTCACCTTTATATATATATATATATATATATATATATATATATATGTGTGTGTGTGTGTGTAATAAGGCTAATACATTAGCCTGAATACATTAGCCTGAATTCGTGGGAGGGGCGGGGATTCCCTATAAGAACCCGTGGCCATACCTGATCCTCACGCCACAGGTTCTTCACGTCCCACCCAACCTTCCCTCTGTTTCATTTTTACTCCATGATTATCATTATACATCAGGGTATGCCCTCTATTTTCTCAGGTGTACTCGTACTCGACAGTACATGCCACAACACTAACTGCCTTAATAGGTTACAGGGTTTGGTAGGGAACAGGAGTTAGTAGGAGGTTTAGTAACCTAGGCTCGCTATACTAATGAGCACCGACCACAAATATATATGTGTGTGTATATATATATATATATATATATATATATATATATATATATATCTCACTCAGTTGACCCATGTGTATGTTGGGGTTGGGCTGGACAGTTGTCAACTAAACAAGCCTCAGGCCTATAATTACAATCACAATTAACATAAAGGATATTGGATCCATTAGATATTCAGTTATATCTGCTTTTGGGGAATCTGTATGCTCACAAGCTTATTTTTTTCTTTTTCCTTCTTTTATTTTTTTTTGTGTCACCATAGGGGGATTCAGCTCCTAGATACAAGTGCCATGTTTGTGAGAAATGCTTCACAAGAGGTAACAACCTTACTGTGCACTTGCGTAAGAAGCATCATTTTAAGTGGCCATCTGGACACCCTCGATTCAGGTATCGTTTAGTGTGATATTATTAGTCAACACTGTATTGTACTACCATTTCACATCTCCACGATAACTCTTTATTCACACATCATTCACATGATGTATTATTTCCTGTCATTTTTTTTTTTTTTTTTATCTGTCATATGACTTTCTATATTTAAGAGGACTCTCTTCCTTAGGACCTTTGTACATGGAGGCATTTCCTAGTGGAATCCAGCTTACAAATTTGAAAAGTCTGTTAGGAAATCCTGCTACATGAAGTTAACTTTGTGGTAAATGGGATTTCCACTGTCCCATACACACAGCAGATGTTCCATAGCCGAATTTCTACCGCAGAAATTCTGCAATCTGGATTCCGAAAAAAGACGAACATGTCAATTATTTTAGCAGAATGGGCTTAGAAATGCATAGTAAAACAAAGGAAAAAAGGGGATCCAGCTCCTGGGTGTGCAGAAAATCCAGTAAAACTTAACTTTTAATCATGCATGATAAACAAGGAAAATCTACCACATAATGGCAAGTGACATGTCACTGGTAAAAGAGTGGTGAAACGCCGACGTCATGGTGTCGACACCTTGTCACACTGGGATTTAAATAAGTATTGGCATATAGTCAGGTGCCACCGTGAATCAAATTCTCCGCCCCCGTCAAACAGGATGTGATGTGGCGTGCAAGGAGTAATCAGGTAAAGATTGACCAGGTGGATCCTGATCGGAATGATGAATGAGGAAAATTTAACCCATTACGAAACTCCAGTATAAGGCTGGAAAACATCATTATCATTATGGTCTATCACACATAGGCTATATGTTTCATATAATCACATCACGGCATACAAAAAAAAAAATATATATATACCAAAGTATGATGAAAAATATATATAGCATGATGCAGGTAAACTGTACTAATAACTTGGAGATATATAACTCGGTGGTATTGATAAACGCATGATGATATTTTTTTGGTTTTTGGATTTTACACATTTCAATATTGTGATATATGTCATAGCATGCAATTTCCTGGTGTGTGCATGTTTTGCTCTCTTAAGCATATATGCAGATGCCATACGCCATAGTCATATATGTTGATTAGCTAAGCCTCTGTTTGTATGTTATTGACTGTCCATTTACTGGTGGGTGTTCTCATCATGTGTTTATCAATACCACTGAGTTATATATCTCCAAGTTATTTGTACGGTTTACCCGCATCATGCTATATATATTTTTCATCATATATACTGTGGTATATATATATATATATATATATATATATATATATGTATATATATATATATATATATATTTTTTTTATTTTTTTTATTTTTTTTGTATACCGTGATGTGATTATATGAAACATATAGCCTATGTGTGATAGACCATAATGATATTCTCCAACCTTATACTGGAGTTTCGTAATGGGTTAAACTTTCCTCATTCATCATTCTGATCAGGATCCACCTGGTCAATTTTTACCTGGTTACTCCTTGCACGCCACATCACATCCTGTTTGACGGGGGCGGGGAATTTGATTCACGGTGGCACCTGACTATATGCCACTAGGTATTTAAACCCCCGTGTGACAAGGTGTCGACACCATGACTAAGAGCGATAGCTTGAAACGCGTCGGCGTTTCACTCCTTTTTTACCAGTGACATGTCACTTGCCACTATGTGGTAGATTTTCCTTGTTTTATCATGCATGATTAAAAGTTAAGTTTTACTGGATTTTCTGCACACCCAGGAGCTGGATCCCCTTTTTTCCTTTGTTTCACTGTTCTACGGGGAGTGGCGGCTCCCTGCATCCGTGCTCCGGGACTATTACCAGATTCCTACATGAATCTTATGGTGAGCTGATCAAACTCTCTGTGTTTTAGAAATGCATACCTGTCAATAGAGAAGGCACATGTCTAAGCAGTCTTAGTGCTTACGGATGTTGGCAGTTGACGCTGCGTGCAGAACTCTCTAGCTTAATTTTTCAACTGGATTACACTGGAAATTCTGCAAGTGAAAGGACCCTTAGAAGTCAACAACTGAACTTCTCCAGTCTGTTTCCTATGTCCATGTGGCTGCTGTAAAGCTTACCTCTGAATACCATTAACCCCTTTCCACTGTAGGGCGTATGGGAATGTCCAAGGAAGAGGTAACCAGCATCGGAGCAGGATTGGGATGTCATCCTGCTCTGTACCTTGCGGCCTCTGACTGGAGTTTTCTCTGGCCTGCAGCGGCAATCTTTACTGATAGGCTATAACCCTTTAGATTCCGCGACTAAAGCCATTATTGTACAGCTGGTTTTGTAAGCTGATCGGGACCACAGAAAGGCAATCACGGGGTCCCCATCAGCTTACATGATGGCCGGAGGGTCCCTACCTGCTTCCATGCCTCCTGACCTTTTCTCTGCTGCTCCAGCCTGCTTTTGCAGGCTAGAGCAGCAGAGAACACATAACACTTATCAATGCTGTGCAAGAGCAAAGTGTAAAAAGAAAAAATAATAATAATGGACATAAATCCCCCTCAAATAACATAGTAACATAGTTCATAAGGTTGAAAAAAGGCCAGAGTCCATCAAGTTCAACCTATAACCCTAATGTGTCCCTACTGAATTTATCCAGAAGAAGGCAAAAAACCCTCATACTCTAAGTAAAAATTCCTTCCCGAATCCTAATATACCATAATAGATCCCTTGATACCCCTTCTGTCCCTATAGATCTAGAATCCATAACCTGTAGTGGTATTATTCTCCAAAAATGCATCCAGACACCTTTTAAATTCTTTTACAGAGTTAACAATGACCACCTCCTCTGGCACAGAATTCCACAGTATCACAGCTCTTCCAGTAAAGGACCTCTGTCTGTGCTGGTGTAGAAACCTTCTTTCCTCTAAAAGTAGAGGATGCCCCCTTGTTATAGCTACAGTCCTTGGTATAAATAGATCATGGGAGAGATCTCTGTAAGGTCCCTTGATATATTTATACATAGTTATTAGGTCTCCCCTAAGCTTTCTTTTTTCTAAACTAAATAACCCTAATTCTGATAATCTTTCTGGGTACTGTAGTCCTCCCATTCAACGTATTACTCTGGTTGCCCGTCTTTGAACCCTCTCCAGCGCCACTATATCTTTCTTGTACACTGGTGCCCAGTACTGTACACAGTATTCTATGTGTGGTCTGACTAGTGATTTGTACAGCGGTAGAATTATTTCCTTGTCGTGGGCCTCTCTGCCCCCTATTGATGCACCCCATGATTTTATTTGCCTTGGCAGCAGCTGCCTGACACTGGTCACTACTGCTAAATTTACTATTAACTAAGACTCCCAAGTTCTTTTCCACATCAGTCGGGCCAAGTGTGCCAATTAAATACATAATCCCAGCCAGGATTTTTCCTCCCCATGTGCATTACCTTACATTTATCAGTGTTGAACCTCATGTGCCACTTCTCAACTTCTCAGCCCAAACCTCCAAACTATCCAGATCCATTTGTAATAGTGCACTGTCCTCTATAGTGTTTACCACTTTACATAGTTTAGTATCATCTGCAAAAGATTGCTACTTTTCTATTCAACTCCTCTACAAGGTCTTTAATAAATATATTAAATAGAACTCTGTTTCCTATCACTAAGATAGTTACTTACCCACTTGCACACATTTTTCCCCAGTCCAAGCATTCTCATTTTATGCACCAACTTTTTATGTGGCACAGTATCAAATGCTTTGGAAAAATCCAGATATACAACATCCAGCGATTGCCCCTGGTCCAGTCTGGAGCTCACCTCCTCATAAAAGCTGATCAGGTTAGTTTGACAAGACCAATCCCTTATAAAGCCATGCTGATATGGAGTCATATACTTATTTTTATCAAGATACTCCAAAATCGCATCCCTTAGAAAACCTTCAAACAATTTACATACAATGGAGGTTAAACTAACAGGCCTATAGTTCCCGGGGTCACCTTTTGATCCCTTTTTAAATATTGGCACCACATTTGCCATGCGCTAGTCCTGGGGAACAGTCCCTGTTACTATAGAGTACATTAAAAATAGGGGTTTGTCTATTACATTACTTAATTCCTTTAGAACATGGGGGTGAATGCCATCTGAACCTGGAGATTTGCCTATTTCGATTTTTTGTAGGTTGCACTGTACTTCTTCCTGGGTTAGACAGGTGACCTGTACTGGGGAGTTTATCTTATCTCACTGTATTTCACCTGGCATTTCATTTTCCTCGGTGAATACAGTGGAGAAGAATTTGTTTAATATATTAGCTTTTTTCTTGATCCCCATTTATAATTTCTTCCTAATCAATTTTTAAAGGGCCTACACTTTCATTTTTAACCCTTCTGCTATTTATATAGTTAAAGAACATGTTGGGGTTAGTTATACTCTCTTTGGCAATGAGTCTTTCTGCCTCTATTTTTGCGGCTTTTATCTGTTTTTTACATATTTTACATTGCTTCAATGCTATCATTTTTTAGTAGTTTAAATGCTTTATTTTTGTCATTTGTTGCCCCCTTAACATTTTTATTCATTCATATTGGTTTTCTTTTATTTCTGAACCTTTTATTCCATTAAGGTATATACATCTTAGAGTGAGAATTTAAGATATTTTAAAAGTCTCCCATTTAGTGTCAGTATTCTTGTTTTTGAGGACATTTTTCCCTTTTTATATTGTTAAGGGCTTCTCTTAGTTGATCAAACTTTGCCTTCCTAAAGTTCATTGTTTTTTGGCCCCTCGAGAGATTCCCTTATTGAAGAACAAGTTATAATTTATTATATTATGATCACTATTTGCTGGGTGTCCTTCTACTTGCACATTAGCTACTCTGTCAGGTCTGTTGGTTAATATTAAATCCAGTAGAGCGCCCCCTCTGGTCGGGCATTACACCATTTGGGACAGATAATTGTCTTTAGCCTGTTTCCTTTATGAGATTCACAGCTCTCAGTCTCACCGTTTATATCAGGATAGTTAAAGTCCCCCATTATTATCACCTCATTCTGATTTGTTGCCTTGTTTATTTGCCTCAGTAATTGTTCTTCTGCCTCTTCCATTATGTTTTGCGGCTTATAGCAAACCCCTATCAGAATTTTTTTATTTTCATCTCCATATATTTCTACCCATAATACTCCACATTATCATTTCCCTCCCATATATCCTCCCGCAGTGTGACCTTCAGACTTGATTTCACATAAAGACAAACTCCTCCCCCTTTCCGTATAGTCCGATCCTTCCTTAGTAGACTATAACCCTGTATGTTGACCACCCAGTCACAGCTATCGTCCAACCTAGTTTTTGTTATACCCACTTTGTCATAATTTTCCTCAGACCTCAACCACTCCAGTTCTTCTGTTTTATTGGACAGGCTTCTGGCATTAGTCAACATGCAATTCAAAGATGTATGTTTTTTTCTTCCTATGAAGCCTATCCCTATTAACTATTATAACCCCTCCCTCCCACCCCCAGGTACATTAATAAGTCCCCCTCTCTATCTACACTATCTTCACCCTCTACGTTGTATGTTCCCTCCCCAAGCACAGATGCACCCTCCCCATTGAGGTGCAGCCCGTCCCTACGGTAGAGCCGGTATCCGACAGCAAAGTCTGCCCAGTTCTCCATGAACCCAAACCCCTCCTTCCTACTCGAGCTTCTGAGCCACTTGTGAGCTTCTGAGCCCTAATCTCCCACTTCCTCTCTGGTGTGGCACGTGGTACAGGTAATATTTCAGAAAATATTACCTTGGAGGTCCTTGCCTTAAGCTTGTGGCCTAAGTCCCTGAAATCATTTTTAAGGACGCTCCACCTACCTCTTACTTTGTCATTGGTGCCAATATGTACTATGACTGCTGGGTCTTCTCCAACCCCACCCAGCAACCTGTCAACCCGATCCGCGATGTGCCCATTCGAGCGCCAGGTAGACAACACACTGTTCGGCGTTCCTGGTCTTTTGTGACATATCGCCCTGTATGTCCCCTTAATAATTGAGTCCCCTACTACCAGTACCTGTCTGTCTGGAGCAGACACCCTCCTGGCAGTCAAAGGCAGAGTCATGCTGCAATACTGCTAGCTCTGAAATGGCATCCCCCCTCATCTGCCAACCGGGCAAACTTGTTGGGTGTGCCAGTTCAGGATAAGCCTCCCTGACACTGTTCCCTCTACCCCGTTTTCTAACTGTAACCCAGCTAGCTGCCTGACTGTGCTGCATCTCCGTCCTACTATCCTCCCCCATTTCAACCCCAGAGAGTACTTGCTCAGTGAGCAGGAGACTCCTCTCCAAGTTGTCAATGGATCTAAGTGTTGCCACTTGCTCCTCTAGATCCAGGATCTGGGCTTCCGAATGAACAACTCGCACACATCTCACACAGCAATATGCACCCTCAAACTGCTGTTCAAGGATTGCATACGTTGTGCAAGATGCACACTGGACTGCCTTTCCCAACATGGAGGCTATGCTAGATTTGGAGAAATAAAAGTTTAAATCAAGAAACGAAGTGCCAAAAATATAACCTTAATTAAATCTCACGGTGAATGGCATGCTCGTTAAAAAAAGTCAAGAATTGCGAGTTTTATTTTGTCACTTATACCCAAAAAATGAATAAAAAGCAATCAAAAAGTCCCATCAAAAACAGCACCTCTCCTGGTTGTGTTTGGCATTGCAGCTCAGCTTCAGTAAAGTGAATGGAACTGAACTGCAGTACTATACTCAACCTGTGTACAGTGGCGCTGTCAAAGAAGAAGCAGATTTTTTTAAATCTTGGACAACCCTAAATATTTTTGTTATTTGTTAACTTTAGTGTACTTCCAAATGGACCTGTAAAATGTTGTATATGGTTCTCTGTACTGTGGGGACTCATGATGAATAAATCTACTTCTACAGTAGACTATAACTATGACATATAAAGAACTTAAATGCAATATATGTGTTTTCAGCTTTTATGTACACATACAGTATATTTCTATTTATAAGGATGAAGCTTTTATTATATACTTTTTACTTGACAGGTATAAGGAACATGATGATGGATTTCTACGTTTGCAGCTGGTTAGATATGAAAGTGTGGAACTGACAGAACAACTAATGAAAGAACGTGAGAAGCAGGGAGTATCCCCGGATGACGCCCCTGCCTGTCTGGTTTTAAGTCAAGGAGCAAGCACAGGTTCTGATGGAGTAGATTACGAGAGAACTGCAGTAGAAAAGGACTACAGATTACTGTCAGAATAACAAATTACTTAGTAAAGACATTTTTTCTAAACAAAGGACATCAAGAGGCCTGTATCTCAGATTGAAAATATTCCGTAACATTTCTAAACGGAGATCCTTAAGAACCTCATGTGCTTCCACCAGATTTTGCCTCAATTTAGTATCACAGACTGAATACACAACTTCATTTCGCTGAATCTTTTTTTATCAAAGGTAAAATGTCTCAGAGAGGACTGTGGTCAAACAGAAAAGAACTATACAACCTCAGCGAGTCCAAAAAGCAGAGTTAAAAATGTGGTATCCAGCTGCATTTAATAAATTAAACAACTGATCAGAACCAATAAAATAAACAACTCATCTGAACCAATTACTATCTTACTATAACTCATGGCTTACTGGACCCTTCACACTGACCTCTGGCTGGCTATTTGTAGAAATGCCAATTAATAAAAAAGTTGTCTAAATTACCCGGAGTTATTTCAGACTGGACAGTGGCTCAAATTATAAATTTTTTTTTTTTGGTTGACATCTATCATTTGCCGTTCATTTTGTGTAATAACATTTTTTTTTTGTCGTAGTGAATTTGAGATGTATGCACTGACAGCATTGTCATTTATTGGATCCTATGTAGTTTCCAAGATTATGTAAGTTTTTCTTATCTAAAGAATATCTGAAGAATATATCTGCAACCTTTAGAAAAGAAATCTTACTGTCCATGATGCTCCAGTCAGACCTCTGTGTATTTGCCCTATATCTCTATCAGCATAGGGTAATAGTGCAGCACTCCAAAATAGATATGTGATGCAGGTAGACTAGGACCTTCATTGGGGTCCACTCACATGTGTCTTCAGAAAAGATCACAGTTCTGAAGTGAATTTTGAGGGGTCTGTATGCTAGAAACTCATCTAAATTCCATTTTAAATGCACACCTCAAATTAATCAGTATTATATTTATGACGTTTATTAACCTTTTAGGTGGTTCACAAGAATTAAAGCAAAGTTAGGGTGAAATTAAATTTAGTCATGACATTTTTATTTCATTTTTTGTTTGCAAATTTTTGATTAACTTTTCTGTAATGTAGCAGGTATTACCAGTAAAATTTTAATCAATATTTATTTCTCCAGCTCTTCAGTTTTTAAAAATATCCCTTTTGTCACCATAGTATACTACCTGACTCACACAGCATTACCCCATATTTGGTCATAAGCAGCTGTGTGGGGCTCAGAAGGGAAAGAACACCTTTTTCCATTTTGCAGAATCAGTTTTTTGTTTTTTTTTAACATAATTTACCTTACCAGTGTTCACCATCCACCGGAAATTTGTGCATTAGATTATGAAAATAAAATTAAAGATATTTACGTATAAATTGCACTATTTGTACACATTTTCTTACTTTCACAAGGAACGCAAGGGATAACAGCACACCAAACTTTGTTACACAATCTGTCCTGACCACGCCAGTACCCCATATGTGGCATGTTATCTGCTGATTGGGCAAATAGGGCTCAGGAGAGACTTATAACCAAGCAAAATTTTTAGACTTACTTTGGTCACATTTACTTTAGTGTGCTTTCATTACAGAGACTTAGAGGTGTAAAAATAGTGGAAACCCCAAAGAAGTGACCCCATTTTAAAATCTGCTCCCCTCAAGGAATTCATATAGGAGGTAGTAAGCATTTTGACACAACAGATGTTTTCCAAAAAGTGACAATTGAGATTTTACCACAAATATGCCATTTTAGTGCCTAATGTATTATGCCCAGCTTGCGTCACTGGAGACATACACGCCTAGAATTGTTAAAGTATATCACATAAGTGAGTACACATTATCTATGTGCTATCTTTCATGTGACACCACTGAAGAAATGGCACTCTGCTACAATGTAAAGTAGGGAGAGCACAGTCTGTATAACAGTGTTTAATTTTGCTGTCCCCTCAAAGTGTATATATTAAGAGAGAGAGAGAGGGGAAATATATATATTTCCTCTTGTCCTATAGCAGCACAGAAGGGATCTTCAGGTCCCTCTTACCCCCCTCTGTGTGTCTCTCTCTGTGTCTTTCTATATCTTTGTATCTATCTATCTACCTATATCTATATTTCCTTTTCATCCTATCAGCAGCACAGAAGGGATCTTCAGGTCCCTCTGACCCCCCAGTAGGACCGCCCACCTAGATAATTAAAACAATTAAACAAGACAATACCGATTGACTACCAGGCTAACATGTCCTTATAAAGGAACAAGATCCCTCCAATCCCTCGTGTTTTTTTTTATTTTTTTATTTCAGGCTGAGTCTGATCGAGCAAGCAGTCTCCATTATGCTTGTATGTTGTTTTCAGGTACCGGTGTGTGTCCTTACTTGCCGTGCATGTTGTTTCAAGCTACTTTTTTAACATTTGTGCCGTGGTCAGCGTGACGCTTCTGGAGATGTCTGTAGGTCTTACTACACAGGACGTTTACTTCCAGGTCAGGTCAGCAACGCGAAGAGCACAAGGTTTCCAGTGCGCAGGTCATGTAGTTGGCCCTGGCGAATGTTTAAAGAAACTGTAGCGTCCAAGGTGGCAGGTCCCTGACATGCAAGGCAGCTGGACTCTTTGTCTCTTAAAGGTACAGGTGTCATATTTTTTCCCAGTTTCAGAAAGCTTCAGGTACTTACCTATTATCTTTCTTTAGATGTCTAGTTGCTCTACTTCTGGAAAGCACAAGTCAAAACACAGGGACTGCAGAAGTTGTCGCTAGCCCATTCCAGATGACTTACCTGGAGATACATGTATGGTTTGCTCAGCACCTAAAACATCTGCCACAATGCAGGAAGCATCCTCTGCTTGGTGCATTAGTTGCGTGGTTTTGGTTCTGCACGCACGTGGAGCAGAGAGAAGTTGACAAGGTGAAACACCAGAAAAAAGAATGAGTATTCTTCTACTGAGTTCTCTAATTCATCTTCAGACTCGTCCGACTCTGAAGGGTTGCAGAAGTGGGAAATTTGTTCTTACCTGAAATTTCCATTTTCTGGAGTCCGTAGGCAGCACACAGTGGGTTAAAGATTCTTCTGACCCGGAAATAGAAGAACCACCTAGCAGTGTTATATAATGCAGATAGCAAGGTTTATCAATTAACAATTAAATGAATGGTCCCAGCTGTTCCCTACAACATATAATCCCCGAAAACCGGAGTACACTTGTATGCAGCAATAAGGAATTTATTAGGGTGGGATAAAGATGTGCCGCCAACGGACTCCAGGAAATGGAAATTTCAGGTAAGAACAAATTTCCCACTTCCTGATCATCCTACGGCAGCACACAATGGGATTTGCAAAGCAATGCCCAAAAAAATTATTGATCACCATCTCCTCAAATTACACTTGCGCCAAAGGCCGATCGCTCAGTGGTAGAGATGTCTAACCAATAGTGTTTTCTGAAGGTTGTAGGTGAGGACCAGGTTGCTGCCCAGCAAATCTGATCTATCGGCACATGGGATTTCTCTGCCCATGATGCTGCTGTTGAGCGTGTAGAATGAGCCCTGAGGCATAGTGGAAAAGTTGAACCTTCCAATTCATAACAGTAGCGGATGGTGTATTTGATCCATCTTGCTAAGGAAGCTTTGCTCGCTTTTCTCCCTTTCCTTGTACCTTGGAAGAGAATGAAGAAGGCTTCTGTCATTCTGAGAGATGTTGTCCTCTCAAGGTTTGATATTACCGCTATTTTGACATCCAACATATGTAGATTCCCTTGTCCTTCCGAAAGAACTGGCAAGACTAGTTCCTGATTCTGAGCCTATGGCACCTTGGGAAGAAATCCTGGCATTGTCCTGAAGATGACAACATTGAGCAATATTCTCAGATATGGTTCTCTGCAGGATAACGCCTGTAATTCCCCGATGTGTCTAGCTGACGTAATCGCAATTAGAGAAAGCCACTTCAATTATGTTGATTCCAAATGTTCGAAGGGTTCTCCGCACAACTTCCTCAAAACTAGTGGAAGGCCCCATGAAGGCAATGGAGGGCAGTAAGGGGGACGAAGCTTCTTTAGAGCTCTAAAGAACCTGGTCACAAGAGCAGAACATGAAAAAAGACCATTCAGATGGGCATTAATGGCTGTCACCTGAACTTTTAGAGTGTTGGGTTTGAGACCTTTTTTGAACTCTTCCTGGAGGAAGAGTAGTAGTGCAGCCGTCTCTGATGGATTTAAGTCTTCAAGCACCAACTTGAATAAAGGTGCCAAACTCTGGCATATACTCTCATAGTTGCTGGTTTTCTGGAGGCTAAGAGGGTGTTGATTACTTTATCAGCCAATCCTTGATTGTTTAACTTCTGCCGTTCAAGTTCAATGCAGCCAGGCTCAGACTGCCATGGTCTGGATGAAGAAGGACCCTTTGTAGAAGAAGGTCTTCTACCACCGGAAGTTTGAAGTATTCTCCTTTCGATATCCCCCACACGAGTTGAAACCACGCCCATCGTGGGCAGAATGGAAGAATTACAGTTGCTCAGATCTTTTCGTCCATGATCTTCCTGAGCATTCGAATCAATGGAAGAGGAGGAAAGGCGTAGACGAACATCCCCTTCCATGAAATCGATAGCCCGTCCACCACCATAGGATGTGAGGGAGAGAGAAAGCAAAGCGCTCCAATGTGTAGAACAATGAAATGGAGAGCCCCCCCACAAAGTGAAAACTCACCAGATAGTGTTGTACAAAACGTAGAGGCACAGCACTCGTAGATGCATTCTCCTTGCGGAGGAGTAGTGATCGTGGACTGCAGCTTATCCCACCCAGGCTGTGCAGCCAACAAACGGAATTCCAGGGTGTCACACCACTAAAGGTGCGGGCAGAAACAGGATATTTTTGCAGCGCTGTCCACGAGCCAAGGTAAGGGTAAAATTAATTTAATAACTAATGAATACATGTAACGCGTTTCAAGGACACTCCGTCCATTTCATCAGACATTCTTGATGTGGATACAATCGAAGAATATATACCACCATAGGATGTCCTGCTCGGTACAGAGAGCAGAATATCGGCAGTTTCTTGTTCTCCTGGGTTGCAAAGGCGTCCAGGGTCGGCAGCCCCCACTTCTTCACAATCAACCAGAAGATCCTCGGATTGAGGCTCCATTCCCCCGGCATAATTCTTTTTCTGCTCAAGAGGTCCGCCGTGGTATTCAGAGAGCGCCGATTGTGTATCGCTGAGATCGAGAGAAGGTTCTTCTCTGCCCAAGACATTATGTTGATACACAAGTCCTGAAGACTCTTGCTCCTCGTGCCTCCCTGTTTGTTTACATAGTAAACCGAAGGGAGATTGATTGAATTTGAACATAGTGACCTCGAAGCTTTCTCTTGAAATGCTTTAATGCAAGACTGATGGCCTTCAATTCCCTGAAATTGGATGACTTGGTTGCTATGTTCCTTGGACCCACAAGCCCCCTACATGTGCACCCCAACCGGAGCCTGATGCATCCGAGAGAGAAAATTCTTGCCTTGAACAAAACGAATTGGCTCCAACCACCATGTCAAGTTCTTCAGTTCCCTTGGCAGAGGAATGACTGAATCTAGATTATTCTGGGACTTGTTCCAAAGACAAAGAATGTGGGACTGGAGCTTCCTGATGTTTGATTTTGCCCACAAAACTGCTTCTATCGAAGATGTTGAGACCCCAAATTTTCATGGCGAAACGTATAGTGCATGACCCGAGACTCAGAAAGAAGTGAAGATTCTGACAGATGTTTGCAATTCTTTCTTCTGAAAGAAACATCTTCATTTGCATGGAGTCTATGACCAACCCCAGGTAAGTAATCCTTCTTGTAAGTGTCAGGTGGGATTTTTTTAGGTTTATAAGAAAACCATGGTTCCTCAGAACTTCCATCGTGATCTGAAGATGAAGTCTCGACCGTGCCTTGAAGATCCAGTCATCCAAGTACGTTGTCAGGTGGATGCCCAATAGTCTGAGGTGAGCGACCAGGACTACTACCACCTTGGTGGAAACTATCGGGGCTGCTGTTATGCCAAAAGGAATGCACGTGAATTGGAGGTGACGAACTTGACCTTGAGACTTTACTGCTATCCGAAGAAATCTCCGATGGGATGGCCGGACTGGTATATGCAGATATGCATCCTGAAGATCCAGTGATGCCATGTAATCTCCATGCTTGATGTCTAGGACCACTGATTTTATGGATTCCATCTTGAATCTTCTAGTAGAGACAAATCTATGACTAGCCTCCAATCCCCACCAGACTTTAGTACGGCGAAGATGGGAGAGTAAAATCCTGTTCCTCTCTCCTGTTTTGGCACCTCTTCCAATGCTCTTTTGAGTAGGAACTGATGGATCAGGTTGGCAACCACTGAGGATGCTCGGTTTGCCATACACCTGTTTGGAGGCATACTTTGTAGCTCTAGGGAGTAAAAATTTTTTATTGTATCTGATACCCAGGCATCCAAGGAGGTCTGGGACCAGATATCTGCAAAGAATTGGAGTCTGGCTCCCACCGGATGTTCCTGGGTTTTGGTGTCATTGTTCTTTATCTTTGCAGGTTAATGGTTTCTTCTTTGTGTTGGAGAAATCCTGTTTTTTTGAATATTGTCGCCCTTGACCAGATTGGCGAAAATCCCCCCCGTCTTCTAAAGGGTCTAGAGTACTTTCCCCTTTTGCTGTTTCCTCCATATCTTGCTCCTGTTTTTTTCCATTCATAAGAAAAGTGTTCCTCCTTGTCCTTCCGTAAGGATTTCAAAATGCCTTTTAGTTGAGGTCCAAACATCGAAGAGGGATGGAATGGTAGGTTAACAAAGTGATTCTTTGAAGAAATATCTCTGCTCCAATTTTTTTTTATCCACAATGCCCTTCTTGTCGCGTGTGACAATGCTAAGGTTCTTGATGAGAACTTCATAGCATCTAAGGGCGCATCACATAGAAATTCTGAAGCCGACTTTATGAGAGAAAGATTCTTTAGTAGATATTTCCGAGAAACTCCTTCACTGATATCTCTGGATAATTCAGATAGCCAGATCTGCAAAGCCCTTGCCACCAGGAGAGAAGCAGATGAGACTTTAGCTGCTGATGAAGAATAAGTCTTCTTGCATAATTAATCCGCCTTTCTTTCCATAGGGTCTGATAATAATGAGGACTCCTCGGATGGGAAAATGTCTTTCTTCGACAAGCGGGCTGTCGCTATATGCACTTTGGAGAGATTCTCCAAATCCTCATAGGCTGCGGGAGATAACCTATAGGTAGAACGCATTCTGGCACCCGGATCCGTCTTCTTTTCTGGCTTGGACCAGTTCTTGCGGAACCAATCTCTCAATAGAGGGTGTGCTAGCAGTAATCTATCTCTAGACCGAGGGAAGTAGTATAATTGGTCCCTCTGTAATTTCGTGGAAACATCTTCCTCAGTTTCCAACGCATCCTTTACTGCCAGCATATGGCTATGCACCTTATCGTTATCCAGCAGGTAAAGATCCTCTGAAATTTCCCCTTCCCCTATTTCTTTAAATTCAAAACCGCTGGATTCTTTGCAGGAACTGGAAGATGAAGATGATGAAGGGGATATCTGCTTATGTGATATATTGCGCTTATTCCCCCCCCCCCCCCCCCCCAAAGGAAGCCTTCACTTCTGTGAAAGTGGAGCACAGTTCTTTTTTTTAGCAATCCCAGAAAGGCACTTGGCTCCATATGAGTAGACGTCTGGGGTAGTGATTGACACAAGGAGCAGATGTCTTCCTCCCAGTCATCTGGCACTGGCTGATGGCACAGAATGAGACATCTAGGGAAAGAATATATATATATATATATATATATATATATTTATATATGCTTTATTTCACATTCTACACATGTATATGTCAGGGTAACTGTCTTGACCTCTGTAGGATGTCTTAACGTACCTCTGCCAACTGAGAATCTGCTGCCCAGGCTGAGCGCAGCTTTCCAGTGGCAGTGCTGGCTATTTATGATTTGTCAGTAATTTGCACATGTGCAGCACTTTCGCGCCGAACAGCGCCGCTGCGCTCCACTCTCTCTGTATAACTACAGCGGGCCGGAGCTCACACTTGTGCCTGCCGTTCGTGCGCATGCGCACGAATGTTCGCGCTGAACACCTTAGCTGCGCATCCCCACTCGCATACACATATGCCTGGCTGGAGCTCACGCTTGCCGCGTGTACTGCTCCCATCTAGATCACTCCTACCTCTGACCTTGTCTTACCGGCGTATCACTCCAGGAGGCCCGATGGCCGGCCCAACACCAGGGGAGCCCCAGGTAACTGGAACAAGAGTGAGGGAATAGCCAAGGGACCAAGGAAGCCCCTAGTATACTGCGTAAATTTTCACCCCAGGGACCCCAGAAGCCTGAGGTTTGGGGCCCTTGCTTCTGCTAAGTTCTTCCTTCCTTAGAAGAAATAAAATACAAGTGTACTCTGGTTTTTGGGGATTATATGTTGTAGGGAACAGCTGGGACCATTAAGTTAATTGTTTAATTGTTAATTGATAACCTTGCTATCTGCATTATATAACACTGCTAGGTGGTTCTTCTATTTTCGGGTCAGAAGAATCTTTAACCCATTGTGTGCTGCCGTAGCACGATCAGGAAGATTATTATTTGTTTCACCAAGAATCTGCTTATCAGACAAGTGAAAAAGAACATTGAGGCGAAGAAAGATGAACATCTGATGCTGGACAAAGAATGTCTTTTTTTATTTTCCAATAAATAGATCTACAGTTTTCCCCAAACATCAAATTCTAAAGTCCATTATGGACTGACAAGAGACTGGACTTAGGTTCCAGATTTAGGTTGGATCCAGAGGAATCTTATAATTGGGAACTTCTGGGAGAAAGTTGTGCCTGATGCAGGGGCCGGAGGATCGTGATGTCACGGTCCCACCCCCTCGTGATGTCACGCTCCACCCCCTTAATGCAAGTCTATGGGAGGGGGCGTGGCGGCCGTCACGCCCCCTCCCATAGACTTGCGTTAAGGGGGCTGGACATGACATGGCAATTCATTCCAAACGAGCCATCGTTTGTCGAATCCATCGTATGTTGAAGGATTCGTGCAATGTAAAGTATAGGAAGCTGTACTCACCTGTCCCCGCCGCTCGCGATGGTGTCCCCGCCGCTCCCGATGGTGACCCCGGGCCTCCGCTGGGCTCTCCTGGTCATCTCCGGTCCTCCGCTGTCTTCTCCGGTCCTCTGCGGTCTTCTCCGGTCCTCTGCTGTCTTCTCCGGTCCTCCGCTGTCTTCCGCAAGGCCTTACTGGGCCTGCGTAGCGACGTCATTACGCCGCTGCGTACGCCATTCCTATTGGATGGCGTGCGCAGCAGCGTATTGACGTCATCGGAGAGGGCCGAGAAGATACCGGAAAACCAGCGCTGGACCCGGAGGGCACCCCGGAGCATCGTGGAGGGGTAAGTAATACTTACCGCACCACACGGGAAACATTAAGCTGCTATCCGGCAGCAGCTTAAGCATTTTGCGCTGCCGGATAGCACTTAATGCGATGGCCCCGACATAAAAAAGCATTGTATGCTGATGCTGACATCGACATGCGATGGCCTCTGAGAGGCCATCGTATGTCGATTTGATGTCGGGGCCATCGTAGGTCGGGGGGTCACTGTATTAGACCAGGTGGTCAATATATTGAATCCAAATCAGGACAATGGAGCAGATGATAATTTTAAACTTTGATTAATGTGCAGAATTTACAATAAAGATTGCACTTTTAATTAGGGTGTATGGGAAAACAAGGGTTTTTGTTGGGTTACTGTAACCTATAAATTAGTGGATTAACGGTCTTTCTCACGGCTATAGTTGATATGTCATGTTTAATCTCACTATAGCTGAGGCCGTGCATTAAAAAGTACCTGTCTCCAAATAAACTTTTCTAAACTAACTCAGGCTATGTTCCTTAACTACTCCTAACACTTCTCCCACCCTTAAAAAAAATTTCAGAGCTTTAAAAAACTCTGTATCATACCTTTATTCTTGCTCACATAGTGCAATCTCCCAGCAGGAGAAAGTGGGTGTTTCCTAGCAGGCATGACATCACTGAAACTTGCTGTGGGACCACTTCTGCCATCACATGGTTGCAGTGCTGTGATGAATAGAAGACCTCAAGCTTTGTGCATCTTCAGTGAGGCTCTATGCAGCTGTCAATCAAGCTCAGTGCAGAGAAGCACTTCCTGAGTTTGGTCTCCTACCAGGTCTAGATGAGACCAAACTCATTGTGGCAGAGAACAGAACAGAGCCACCTAGTGGCCATTTTTCTATTACATTTTGAACATATTTTTATGCTGATGATTTTAAAAGCAAGTAAATGGGAAAGTGTCTGCTAATTACACAAGGAACACTATATTAACCCATACAGGACGTATGGATACGCCTTCTGTACCTGGGTCTTAAGGACCCAGGGCGTAACTGTACGCCCGTGGGAATTCCAGTCCCCGCCAAGCGGGGATCGGACCCGGGGTGACTGTTGATATCGAACAGCAGGCACCCCGCGCAAATGCCCAGGGGGGTCATCAGACCCCCCCATGTCGGCGTTCGGCGCAAATCGCAAGTGAATTCACAATTGCGATTTGCGCCTATACCGGGTCATACGGGTCTATGGTGACCCAGAATATAAGGGGGATCGCAGTTGTCCATGACACCTACGAGCCTCCTGAAGGGAAAAGAGTGAGGTAGCAGGGGTGCCACCCCTCCTATCCCAGCTATTGGACGTCAAAAGCAACGACCAATAGCAGATCGGGGGTGGGGGGGTTAACTTTTGTTTTCCCCGTCCTGCTCACCCACAATAGGCGGGGCAGAGCGGGGAAAGCTAAGGGGACCGGGCGCCGAAGGTTACTTAACCATCGGTGGAGGCTGCGGGACGGGATCGGCTGCAGTGATCGGCGCGGGCGGCGATGTCGTGCGGCAGAAGAGGACGGCTCCCTGAATCCTACGGAAGCTGATGAGTTGCCTAGCAACATCTGGAGGGCTACAATTTGAGACCACTATACAGTGGTCTCAAACTGTAGCCCTCCAGATGTTGCAAAACTACAACTCCCAGCATGTCCAGACAGCTGTTTGGGCATGCTGGGATTTGTAGTTCAGCAACAAACTGCGGACCTCCAGATGTTGCAAAACTACAAATCCCAGCATGCCCAGACAGCAAACAGCTGTGTGGGCAAACTGCGGACCTCCAGATGTTGCAAAACTACAAATCCCAGCATGCCCAGACAGCAAACAGCTGTGTGGGCAGGCAAGGAGTTATAGTTTTGCAATATCTGGAGGGATACAGTTTAGAGACCACTGTAACAGCCCTCCAGCTGTTACATAGTTAGTATGGTTTTTCAACCATACTAACTATGTAACAGCTGGAGGGCTACAGTTTGAGACCACTATACAGTGGTCTCTAAACTGTATCCCTCCAGATATTGCAAAACTACAACTCCTTGCCTGCCCACACAGCTGTTTGCTGTCTGGGCATGCTGGTATTTGTAGTTTTGCAACATCTGGAGGTCCGCAGTTTGGAGATCATTGTGCAGTGGTCTCTAACTGTAGCCCTCCAGATGTTGCAAAACTGCAAATCCCAGCATGCCCAAACAGCTGTCTCGCCATGCTGGGATTTGTAGTTGCGTACCTCCAGCTGTTGCATAACTACATCTCCCAGCATCAGTACATGATGGGAGTTGTAGTTTTGCAACAGCTATAGGTACACAGGTTCTGTTACCTAACTCAGTATTTTCCAACCAAACTTAAGGTTTTCAATCCAGTGTGCCTCCAGCTGTTGCAAAACTACAACTTCCATCATGCACGGTCTGTCAGTACAAGCTAGGAGTTGTAGTTTTGAGACAGCTGGAGGTTTGCCCCCCCCCCCCATGTGAATTTACAGGGTACATTCACACAGGCAGGTTTACAGTAACTTTCCTGCTTCAAGTGTGAGCTGCGGCAAATTTTTCGCCGCAGCGCAAATTTCTAGCGGGAAGCTCATTGTAAACCTCTGCCAGTCCGTACGTACCCTAAAAATACTACACTACACTAACACATAATAAAGGGTAAAACGCTACATATACACCCCCTTACACTGTCCTCCCCCCCCCAAAAAAAAATGAAAAACGCATTGTACGGCATTGTTTCCAAAACGGAGCCTCCAGCTGTTGCAAAACAACAACTCTCAGCATTTCAGGACAGCTACTGACTGTCCAGGCATGCTGGGAGTTTAGCAACAGCTGGGGCACCCTGTTTGGGGATCACTGGCATAGAATATCCCTATATCCATCCCTATGCAATCCCTAATTTAGTGCTCAAATGCGCATGGGGCTCTCTCACTTCGGAGCCCTGTCATATTTCAAGGAAACAGTTTAGGGCCACATATGGGGTTTTTCCGTACTCGGGTGAAATTGCACTACAAATTTTGGGGGGCTTTTTCTCCTTTTACCCCTTATGAAAAGAAAAAGTTGGGGGCTACTCCAGCCTGTTAGTGTAAAAAAATTAAAAATTTTACACTAACACGCTGGTGTTAAAAGGAAAAAAAAGACTCCCAAAATTTACACCCCATAGGTGGGTGTAAAATGCTCTGCGGGCGCACAACAAGGCTCAGGAGTGAGAGCGCACTATGTACATTTGAGGCCTAAATTTTTTTTTCACCCAAAATTTTTAACCCCATTTCTTCTGAGTAAGAACATACCCCATATGTGGTTGTAAAGTGCTCTGCTGGCGCACTACAATGCTCAGAAGAGAAGGAGCACCATTGGGATTTTGAAGAGAAAATTTGTCCGGAATTGAAGGCCGCATGTGTTTCCAAAGCCTCCATAGTGCCAGAACAATGGACCCCCCCCCCACATGTGACCCCATTTTGGAAACTACACCCCTCACGTAATGTAATAAGGGGTACAGTGAGCATTTACGCCCCACAGGTGTCTGACAGATTTTTGGAACAGTGGTCCGTGAAAATGAAAAATGTAATTTTTCATTTGCACAGCCCACTGCTCCAAAAATCTGTCAGACACCTGTGGGGTGTAAATACTCACTGCCCCCTTATTAAATGCTGTGAGGCATGTAGTTTCCAAAATAGGGTCACATGTGGGGGGGGTCCACTGTTCTGGAACCACGGGGGACTTTGTAAACGCACATGGGCCCCGACTTCTATTCCAACCAAACTCTGTCTCCAAAAGCTCAATGGCGCTCCTCCTCTTCTGAGCATTGTAGTTCGCCCGCAGAGCACTTGATGTCCACACATTGGGTATTTCCATACTCAGAAGAAATGGGGTTACAAATTTTGGGGGTCATTTTCTCCCATTATTCCTTGTAAAAATGTAAAATTTCGGGAAAAATCAGCATTTTAGTGAAAAAAAATTTTTTTTTTCATTTACACATCCGACTTTAACAAAAAGTCATCAAACACCTGTGTGGTGTTAAGGCTCACTGTACGTTGTGTTCCTTGAGGGGTGCAGTTTCCAAAGTATTATGCCGTTAGAGATCAGCAAAACGAAGTTAACGAACCCGAATTTGCAACGAATACGAATATCGCTGCGATTCTATCGCACAAATCGCTTCATTAAACTCCATTTTACAGCGTTCCAGGCTATTGTAGAGCTAAGAAGGCGGATCCACATGTGAGTACATAGGGCAGGGGATTATGGGAGGGCGGGAAACAGCGGCAGGAATGAAGGTAGGCGGGCTGTCCCTGAACCACATGTGAGATGCAGCCTATCAGTGTTCACTGACCCCTGTGGTGTCACAGCCCCTTTATAATCGGCGACCATCTTGCCTTTCTTCATTTCATCTATGCACTCAGATGGAGAGGACGGGACTGCGTGTGTGTGACTAGCTCATACCACAGCGTTACACTGCAACTGCTAGTCACATCAGCATTAGGGAAAGACAGGAGTGCAGAGTGCTTTGCTGTTACACTGAGAAGGATCATTGATAGCTAAACCTCCTATTCACGTTATTGAGCATTGCAGCAGAGATGGCCAGATAGCTGTTAGCTGCCTCATACAGATCTCCAAGCTGCCTGAACTTTCTGAAGAATCTTATCTCCTCATTTTTCAGCTCTATTGAGTTTTTTTTTGCTCCACAAATATTATGCTGCTCAGAATTGTGTGACAGAGTGCAATTTAGGGTTTAATCCCTGGATTTTTTTTTTGGTGGTGCTGCACTTATACCACACGTTATACACCTGCCGGTGTATTAAAGAATTTTTTTTTTTTGCCTGAGTACAAATACGCTTTTTCAGTGGCCTTATCATTGCAAAGGGCCTACATACAAGCAAATAGCGTACCATATACCACCTTTTTTCTGTCTCTGTGCTAAATTAAGTGTAATACCACACGTTATACACCTGCCGGTGTATTAAAGAGAAAATAAAGGTTTTCCTGCGTAAAAATACGCTTAACAGTGGCCTTATCATTGCAAAGGGCCTAAATACAAGCAAATAGCGTACCATATGCCACCTTTTTTTCTGTCTCTGTGCTAAATTCAGTGTTATACCACACATTATACACCTGCCAGTGTATTAAAGAATTTTTTTTTTCCTGCGTAAAAATACGCTTAACAGTGGCCTTATCATTTCAAAGGGCCTAAATACAAGCAAATAGCGTACCATATACTACCTTTTTTTCTGTCTCTGTGCTAAATTAAGTGTTATACCACACGTTATACACCTGCCAGTTTATAAAAAAAAAAAGGTTTTCTTGAGTACAAATACGCTTAACAGTGACCTTATCATTGCAAAGGGCCTAAATTCAAGCACATAGCATACCATATACTACCTTTTTTTCTTTCTCTGTGCTAAATTAAGTGTTATACCACACATTATACACCTGCCGGTGTATTAAAGGAAAAAAGTTTTTCCTGCGTACAAATATGCTTTTTCAGTGGCCTTATCATTGCAAAGGGCCTAAATTAAAGCAAATAGTGTACCATATACCACCTTTTTTTCTGTCTCTGTGCTAAATTAAGTGTTATACCACACGTTATACACCTGCCGATGTATTAAAGAAAAAAAAAGGTTTTCCTGCGTACAAATACGCTTAACAGTGCGCTCATCATTACAAAGGGCATACATACAACCAAGTAGTGTACTATTTCGTACCTGTATTTCTGTTTTGGTGCTAAATTCAGTGCTATTCCACACATTAGTATACACTGGCTGGTGTATACAACGAAAAAATAGTTTTTTCCTGCGTATAAATACGCTTAACAGTGTGCTCATCATTGCAAAGGGCATACATACAACAAAGGAGTGTGCTATTTAGTAACTGTTATTCTGTCTAGGGCCTATATTCTTTGAAAGGACAGCCGTAAGTAATCGCCTGCTGCTGTTCTATACCCTCATAAACGCACTAAGTATGTCAGGCAGGGAAGTGCCAGGACGTGCACAGAGAAGGGGCAGAGGCCTACATACGTCAGGCAGAGTTGGCAGCAGACTTGGGGCGAGTGGCAGCAGGAGTCGCAGCAATTGGCCTGAGCTCCCGTTAACACCCAGCGGTCGTGTCGTTGACCCATCTCTCCTCGTCAATTGGTTTGCACACTCCCCATCATCACAAGCGATATCTGACAACCCCAGTCAAGAGTCGGTGGGTTCCTCAGACACAACCCTCAGTTGGCATGTCCCGGGAGCAGTCCCCATAATCCCATTGCCTTTGTCCTATGCTGTTCCCTCGCCCAAAGAAGTATCTCATGCTTTGGGTTCAGCTCCACTATTTAACGAGGACGATGTAATAGAGGACTGTCAGCATCTAATAGGCAGCCAAGAATGTGAGGAGACATGCATCCCTTGCTCCGCAAGGCGGCCAAGTAGTGATGCGGAGAGTGACGTGGGAGGCAGTGTTTCAATTGTTCAGGGTCCTGAGGCAGACAGTGTTGTGGAACACGAGGAGGACATCAGTGACTTGCACACATCTTTTGATGATGATGAAGCCGATCGCAATTGGGAGCCGGGTGTAGAAGTCGGGGCTTCATCATCATCAGGAGAAGAGATTTGCTCTTTGTCTATGAGGTAGCAAGGCGGTAGCACGGTGGCAATCAGCGAGGTGGTGGCAGTAGTGGAAATTCAGGAGCCAAACGTGCCAGGGGGAGACCACCTGCTTCGCGGCAAGCTACCATTCATGGATGTAGTAGAACAGGGGTTCCTGGAGAAGGTGCCAATAGCAGTGAAATAGTGCGAACTGCGGGTGGGAAAATCAGCTACTCTGCGGTGTGGTCGTTCTTCATAAAAAATCCAGAGGACCTTAGCGTTGTCACATGCAAAATCTGTGGGCAGAAAGTGAAGCGTGGCCAGGGTCCCAATCTCGGCACCACGGCCCTGCGTCAACACATGATTCGCCACCATAAAGCGGCCTGGGATAACCGTGGCTCTGAGGTAGTGGTCCAGCCTGCCGCATCACCCAGTGGCCATCCGCTCCCTCCGTCATCCAGCCAAGGCTCCACCACCTCAGTCGAAGGGAGCATTGTGTCAAACCCTCCTTCTTGCGCTCCTGCTTCCTCCGCTCGTAGTCAGCCATTCTGCCAACAATCGATCGGCGAAGCCATGTCCAAGAGACAACAGTATGCGCCCACTCATCCAACGGCGCAGAAGTTGAATGTGCTCCTCTCCAAGTTGCTGGTGTTGCAGTCCCTCCCTTTCCAACTGGTGGACTCTGCAGCTTTCAGGGAATTGATGGCTTGTGCCGAGCCGAGGTGGAGAGTCCCAAGCCGTCATTTCTTTGCGAAGAAGACAGTACCAGCCCTGCATAAGTTTGTACAAGAGAAGTTGGGCCAGTCCTTGAGCCTGTCGGTGTGTTCAAAAGTGCACGGCACTGTACTGTGTGGAGCTGTAACTACGGGCAGTGACAATACATGTCTTTTACGGTCCACTGGGTAAATGTTGTTCCTGCACAGCCACAACAGCAACTTGGACAGGTCACACCGCTTCCTCCTTCACGCTCTCTCTCCCAGGCAGTTGGTCCTTTTACAGTGTGCGCCTCCTCCTCCTTCCCCGTGTCCTCGGCCTCCACTGCACATCCAAATCTCGGTGGTCCTTCATCGTACCACGTGTGTAGGACACAGCGGTGTCAAGCCGTCCTTCACATGGTTTGCCTTGGTGAACGGAGTCACACAGGGGAGGAACTGCTGAAGTTACATAGTTACATAGTTAGTATGGTTGAAAAAAGACATACGTCCATCAAGTCCAACCAGGGAATTGAAGTGAAGGGTGTAAGGGGATAAGGGGAAGGGATGTAGTTTTACAATTCTGCATAAGCATTAATGATATTTTGTTCCAGGAATGTATCTAACCCTGTTTTAGAGCTGTTAATTGTTCCTGCTGTGACCAGTTCCTGAGGTAGACCGTTCCATAAATTCACAGTCCTCACGGTAAAGAAGGCGTGTCGCCCCTTTAGACTAAACCTTTTCTTCTCCAGACGGAGGGAGTGCCCCCTCGTCCTTTGGGGGGGTTTATCCTGGAACAGTTTTTCTCCATATTTTTTGTATGGGCCATTTATATACTTATAAATATACTTATACTTAAGTATATACTTATATACTTAAGTTCATTAGGGAAGAAATCCGAGTATGGCTTACTCCACGAAATCTGGAAATGGGAACCATGGTGACCGACAATGGGAAGAACATTGTGGCCGCGCTGCGACAAGGAAGTGTGAACCATTCGCCCTGCATGGCACACGTGTTGAATCTGGTTGTCAAGAAGTTTATCAAGTCTTCACCCCATTTGCAAGACGTCCTGACAATGCCAAGGAAACTGTGCATGCACTTCAGCCACTCGTACACTGCCAAGCACACTTTGCTTGAGCTGCAGCGTCAGAACGGTATCCCACAACATAGTCTCATTTGTGACGTTGCCACACATTGGAATTCCACCCTCCATATGTTGGACAGACCATACGAACAAAGAAAAGCCATCACAGATTTTTTGATGATACAAGCAGATAGGAGTACTACCCTGTGTAACTTCAATGTGAACGAGTGGCAGCTCATACGTGACACCTGCCATTTGCTGAGGCCCTTTGAGGAAGCCACATTTTTTGTTAGTCACTCGAATTACGCCATGAACGACGTAATTCCACTCCTACATTTACTCCAAAAAATGATTGAAAACATGGCTGGTCACGGCAATGGAGATGTTGCGCCTACAGCAGAAGGCTACATGAGTCCTGTGGGGGATGAACTGGAGGAGGATGATGAGGGGCAGAGCGGAGCACAGTTTAAGGTGGATGAGATGGCCGGTGTTTCTGGTCATTGGACAGGAGAGGAGGAGCAGGAGCAGCCAGAGGAGCTGGAGGGTTATTACGAGGGAGGCGAGACAGAGGACCCAGACACACCGTGGCAGTATGCAGTGGAAATGGAGGCAGGTAGTCCCAGCGAGTCATTGTCACAAATGGCACGATGCATGCTGAGTTGCTTGCGTAGTGTCCCCCGAATTGTCAAAATTCGTCAGCGCGATGACTTCTGGATCTCCACCTTATTAGACCCTCGCTACCGGCCCAGAATGGGGGCCTTTTTTACACCCACTGAGAGGGAGGACAAACTGACCTACTTCAGGGAGCTTCTACGTAGTCGGTTTGCCGATGCCTATCGGCCATATGGTCCATCCACTCGCAGGTCTGACTCGGAAGCCCTCTGCGCTCACCTTCCACTGCCGCGGCTGCTGGGGAGGGGAGAGGTGGCAGGAGCAGTACCGGCTCAATCAGCAGCAGCCTGAGTCTACAGTGGCTGATGAGTAGCTTCCTTCAGCCGCATAGTGAAGCTACTCATCAGCAGCAGGTGGACATGGAGCAGGACCTGAACCAGCAGGTGGTGGCTTACCTCGACATGACCCTGCCAACAACCGTTGAAGATCCGCTGGACTTCTGGGCAGCCAAACTCGATTTATGGCCGCAACTAGCGGAGTTTGCCCTGGAAAAGCTGTCCTGCCCGGCCAATAGTGTGCCATCAGAGCGGGTGTTTAGTGCGGCCGGGGCCATAGTCACCCCAAGGCGAACTCGTCTGTCCACTAAAAATGTGGAGAGACTGACATTTGTCAAGATGAATCAGGAATGGATCAGCCAGGATTTCCAGCCACCAATGACAGATGGGTTTGAGTAGATTGACCATGCTCCTACAACAAAATTTTCTCTATTGTGGTTGGTTATGAAACCCTCTGGGGCAAACCTGGGGATTGTACGGCCCTCTTGACACATACGGCCCTTTGATTGGCTCTGACCGGCCCGCGCTGATTGGGGGACAACTATGCTGCCTAATCTGGGGGACATCTATGCTGCCTAATCTGGGGGACAAGTATGCTCCTAATCTGAGGGACATCTATGCTGCCTAATCTGGGTGACATCTATGCTACCTACTCTGGGGGACAAATATGCTCCTAATCTGGGTGACATCTATGCTGCCTAATCTGGGGGACAAGTATGCTCCTAATCTGGGGGACATCTATGCTGCCTAATCTGGGGGACAAGTATGCTCCTACTCTGGGGGACATCTATGCTGCCTAATCTGGGTGACATCTATACTGCCTAATCTGGGTGACATCTATGCTGCCTAATCTGGGGGACAAGTATGCTCCTAATCTGGGGGACATCTATGCTGCCTAATCTGGGGGACAACTATGCTCCTATTCTGGGGGACATCTATGCTGCCTAATCTGGGGGACAAGTTTGCTCCTAATCTGGGGGACATCTATGCTGCCTAATTTGGGGGACAAGTTTGCTCCTAATCTGGGGGACATCTATGCTGCCTAATCTGGGTGACATCTATGCTGCCTAATCTTGGTGACATCTATGCTGCCTACTCTGGGGGACAAGTATGCTCCTAATCTGGGGGACATCTATGCTGCCTAATCTGGGTGACATCTATGCTGCCTAATCTGGGGGACAACTATGCTCCTAATCTGGGGGACAAGTATGCTCCTAATCTGGGGGACATCTATGCTGCCTAATCTGGGTGACATCTATGCTGCCTACTCTGGGGGACAAGTATGCTCCAATCTGGGTGACATTTATGCTGCCTAATCTGGGGGACAACTATTCTCCTAATCTGGGTGACATCTATGCTGCCTAATCTGGGGGACAACTATGGTCCTAATCTGGGGGACATCTATGCTGCCTAATCTGGGGGACAACTATGCTCCTAATATGGGGAAAACTGAAGCTTCTGGCCTTGGGCCTATAATTTTTTGAAGTTTAGTAGTAGCTAAATACATGCTTAATGCAAATGTCAACATTGATCTTTAAATGTAAGGGGTTATGAAACCCTCTTGGGTACTGCGAATGACTGCTCCAGACTCATTCTGTGTCTTTCACAAACTACTTGCCTCCCTGGTACCTTAGGCCTTGGGCCTATAAATTTTTGAAGTTTAGCAGTAGCTAAATACATGCTTAATGCAAATTTCAACAATGATCGTTAAATTCTCGGCGCTCTGCCAGGGCCTTCTCCTACCCCGCCTGGGCCGATCCGAGGACCTCACTAACCAACTCACTAACTAATCCAATCGCTTATAGCGACGGGCGGTGTGTACAAAGGGCAGGGACTTAATAAATGCCAGCTTATGACCCTCACTTACTGGTAATTCCTCGTTTTAAGATTAAATAATTGCAATCACAGATCCCTATCACAAACTGGTTTCAGCATGCAACACGCACCTGTCCATGAAAGATAGAGACGCGCTAATCCGTTCAGTGGAGCGCTAGTGCGGCCCAGGACATCTGAGGCCATAACACACCTGTTATTGCTCGATCTCGCAATTGATCGGGCAAGTTAAGGGGTTATTAAAGCCTCTTGGGTACTGCTGAGGCCTACTCCTGACTGCTCCTGGTGCAATGTATGGGGTAATTAAACACTCTTGGGTAGTGTTATTGTTAAATTTACTGGTAATTTTATCAGTAATAAAATTGAATTTTGCAGAATGCTAACTGTTACACAACGGAACGCTTGTTGCGTGTGATTTTTTCATGAAAAAAAAATAGAGGGATTAACTCTGCTTAATCATTTTTGGCGATTACAATCCTTTTGCCATCTGATTTTTTGGAGACAGATGCACTTACACACATGTAGTAATTTTTTTAACCAAATTTCAAACATTGTGTGGTTTATTACTTTTGAGAAGAATGTCTTTGGGTGGTCCACCATCCTGCATTATAGAGTCTTCTGAACTGCTGCGTATATGCGCTTGTTTTAACAAAAAGGTATTTTGTCAGACAATTTCGAAAAACAAATTTGCGTTTTTTTGGAGTGGATTGTGAAGCCCGGGTGACGGGTGTGTAGTGTGTACTCGTGCATCAGTCAAGTCCAGTCTGTGTCCGTTAGGCAATATATGGGTTACTGATGCAGCAGAGGTGGGGCCTTGGTCTTGGAATTTCAATTATTTAAAAAAATTGAACATATTGCGTGGTTTATTATATTATAGAAGGATGTCTTTGGGTGTTCCACCGTCCTGCATTATAGAGTCTTCTGAACTGCTGTATATGCGCTTGTTTTAACAAAAAGGTATTTTGTCAGACAATTTCGATAAAATTTTGCGTTTTTTTGGGGTGGATTGTGAAGTCCGGGTGTATACTCATGCATCAGCCAACTCCAGGCTGTGTCTTTCAGGCAATCTATGGGTTACTGATGCAGCTGAGGTGGGGCCTGGGTCTAGGAATTTCAATTTAAAAAAAAAATTCAACAATTGTGTGGTTCATTATTTTTGAGAAGAAAGTCTTTGGGTGTTCCACCGTCCTGCCTTATTCATTCTTCTGAAATGTTGGATATGCGCTTGTGCTTACACAAAGTTGTAAATAAAAAAAAAAATTTATACAATTTTGTTGATTTTGGGGCGGATTGTGAAGCCCTGTGTGTACTGGAGCATCAGCCAACTCCAGGCTGTGTCCTTCAGACAATAAATGGGTTCCTGATGCCGCAGAGGTGGGGCCTGGGTCTGGGAATTTAAAATTTTTGAATTGCGGGTGCTACAAAAAAAGATGGACACACCCTAATCCATTCAGTGGAGCGCGCCTGCGGCCCCGGACATCTGAGAGCATAACACACCTGTTATTGCTCGATCTCAGGAGAAGGGGGTTCATTATCGGGAGAAGAGAGTTGCAGGTTGCCCTTGAGTCAGCAAGGCGGTAGCACAGTTGCCAGTCAGCGTGGTGTGGCAGTAGTGGAAATTCTGGAGCCAAACATGCCCGGGGGAGACCACCTGCTTCGCGGCAGCTTATCGGGAGTTAGCGGGTTACCAGCACCGGTTGATGAAAGATAGAGACACGCTAATCTGTTCAGTGGAGCGCGCCTGCGGCCCCGGAAATCAGAGGGCATAATACACCTGGTATTGCTCGATCTCGCAATTGATCGTGCAAAGGTAGGGGGTTATTAAAGCCTCTTGGGTACTGCTGAGGCCTACTCTTGACTGCTCCTGGTGAAATGTATGGGGTAATTAAACACTCTTGGTAGTGTTTTTTTTTTAAATTTACTGATAATTTTATCAGTAATAAAATGGAATTTTCCAGAATGCTAATCGTTACACAACGGAACGCTTGTTGCGTGTGATTTTTTAATGAAAAAAATAAAAATAAAATACGGACAGGGATTAACTCTGCTTCATCATTTTGGGCAAAAAAAGTCCTTTGGTGATCTGATTTTTTGGAGACAGATGCGCTTACACACATATTGAATTAGTTTTTGTAAAAAAAATTCAAACATTGTGTGGTTTATTATTTTTGAGAAGAATGTCTTTGGGTGGTCCACCGTCCTGCATTATAGAGTCTTGTGAACTGTTGGATATGCGCTTGTTCTTACACAAAGGTATTTCTTTAAAAAATTTCTAAAATGTTGTTGTTTTTTGGAGGGGATTGTGAAGCCCGGGTGTGTACTGGTGCATCAGCCAACTCCAGGCTGTGTCCTTCATGCAATATATGGGTTCCTGATGCCGCAGAGGTGGGGCCTGGGTCTGGAAATTTCTAATTTTTGGATAGCGGGTGCTACCAATGAGAAATCTTTGACAAAAATGTCATACATTGTGTTGGTTTTTTGGGGGGGATTGTGAAGCCCTGGTGTGTACTCTTGCATCAGCCAACTCCAGGCTGTGTCATGCAGGCAATATATGGGTTATTGATGCCGCAGGGGGGGGGCCTGGTTCTGGAAATTTCAAATTTTTGGATAGCGGGTGCTGCCAATTAGAAATATTTGACAAAAATGTCATATATTGTGTTGTTGTTTTTTTTTTTTGGGGGGGTGGGGGGGATTGTGAAGCCCTGGTGTGTACTCTTGCATCAGCCAACTCCAGGCTGTGTCATGCAGGCAATATATGGGTTACTGATGCCACAGGGGTGGGACCTGGTTCTGGAAATTTCAAATTTTTGGATAGCGGGTGCTACCACTGAGAAATCTTTGACAAAAATTTCTCATTATGTTGATTTTGGAGGGGGGATTGTGAAGCCCTGGTGTGTACTGGTGCATTAGCCAACTCCAGGCTGTGTCCTACAGACAATATATGGGTTACTGATGCCGCAGAGGTGGGGCCTGGGAATTTCACATCTTTGGATAGCGGGTGCTACCACTGAGAAATCTTTGTCAAAAATGTCATATATTGTGTTGTTTTTTTGGGGTGGATTGTGAAGCCCTGGTGTGTAGTGTACTAGTGCATCAGCCAACTCCACGCTGTGCCATTCAGCCACTAAATGGTCTCCTCTTGCTGCCAACATGTCCACGCTATGTCATTCAGCCACTAAATGGTCTCCTCTTACCACGCTATGTCCACGCTATGTCATTCAGTCACTATATGGTCTCCTGACACTGATGCCACCACCAGGCTCTGTCATTGTGATGCTGTGCAGCAGTGATTCTAAGAGCGATGCCAGTAATCTGCATGCTATTCTGAATAACAGTATTATTTCACTACCCCAGCACACTCCATATGAGTTTTAGGACACAGCAAAGTGTTCTATACCCCTATAGAGGCTGTATGTAAGCTAGAAATAGCCTTTTTTAACATCGATTCACCGCGAATAAATTCGGATCGAAACAAACTTTTCGGGAAAATTCGCCGAATCGGCCGAATCGAATTTTTGAAAAGTTCGCTCATCTCTAGCAAAAATAACACCTACAAAATTGGCAAATAATCACATGGCTGATAATGGTCAAAATAACTACGCTTTCACTTTAGTAGTTATAAGAGTTCAAAATTTTTGGACAAACAAAGCTATTCTGTAGTACAGTTTAGGCTACATACTTTAGATACGTTGTAAAAAAATAAAAATAATTAAATGTTTAGCCACATTCAATATATTCATTCAGCACTAGTACAAACACTTAGCAAGCATGGTGCTTGCTTGTACAGCTGTACTGTATCTTTAAGAAGGGTTGTGTAGAAGCCCAGCCTCTATGCTGCCTGCCAGATGATGGATCTGCATCAAAACCAACCTACAGAGCATGTCTGAGGTCTGAAGATCAGCATCAGCAAAAACAAGGAGTGGGACACCTATGTATTTTCCTTTAATAAATATGGGTGGGCAAATGGTTATGCAAGGTTATGACTTCAAGCTGCTTTCTCCTTGCTATTTTGTATCTTCATTCTTCCCTTCCTCCTAATTCCCACAGGGTGGGTGCTAACTCTAATTGCAGCTGGAGGAGAAAGATACAGGGGATTCGCTGACCTCTTCCCAAATCTGAAGGTGAGGCCCTTTTTATTGATATCAATCGTTTTGTCTGTGCGTGTTTGTGATTTGCATAGTGGGACCTTGTCAGGGCTGCTGCTGCTGCTGTCGTTAATAGAGGAGGGGAGAGGGGATTGCAATCCATTAAGAGTGAAGGGTCTTAGGTGAAGTGATGCTAGAGAAACATGGCCTGAATAGAAAAGGAATTTGGTGCTTTTTATTACTGCCATTCGGAACATGTAACATGGGTGGGACCTGAGGGAGGTGTGCACTTAGAAGCTAAGAATCAAATGCTGGAGATGAAGAGCTGCTGAAAATAAATGCAGACAAACTGATCTGTAAGGAATATAGAAAAAATGCAATATAGGTAACTGTGTTCACTAAAGGACATGGAAAATTAATTTATATGAAATGTGTTGAGACACATCATGATAAAAACCTAGTGATTAGGGTGACATAATAATTTACTACTCAACAACTGCAGGTGTTCACAAAACCTGGTTCCATGTGTTTACACTGAAAATACTGATTCAGCTTTTATATATAATTATTTGTTTTTCTTTGGATATTTACAAATTTTTTATGTATATTTGTTTTACGTATGCTTTATATTGTAATATATATGTGACACTGCAAGCTTTCTCCTGGTAAAATCAATATATTTTTTGTAGTATATCTAAGGATGCGTTCACACATGCATATTTTCTGCTGCAGATCTGCTTCAGATTTCGCTGCCCATTGACTTTAACGCCTTAATGACGCAGGACATAAATGTACGTCCTGGCGAGCTGGTACTGAACGCACCAGGATGTGCATTTAAGTCCTATGCATAACCACAAGCATTAGAGCGATGCTCGTGTCATGAGCAGCAGGTCCTGGCTGCTGATAGCAGCCAGGGACCCGCCCGTAATGGAGGACATCCGCGATCACGCGGATGTCTGCCATTAACCCCTTAGATACCATGATCAATACAGATCACGGCATCTGCAGCATCGCGGTACTTTGAATGGATGATCGGATCGCCCGCAGCGCTGCTGCAGCGATCCGATCATCCGGCATGGCAGCCGGAGGTCCCCTGACCTGCCTCCACTGCCTTCCATGGGTCTTCTGCTCTGGTCTGCAATCGAACAGACCAGAGCAGAAGATGACCGATAATACTGATCAGTGCTATGTCCTATGCATAGCACTGAACAGCATTAGCAATCAAATGATTGCTATAAATAGTCCCCTATGGGGACTAATAAAGTGTAAAAAAAAATAATAAAAATAAAAAAAAATTGAAAAACCCCCTCCCCCAATAAAAATGTAAATTGTCCCATTTTCCATATTTCACCCCCAAAAAGTGTAAAAAAATATTTTATATACATATTTGGTATGCGTAAATATCCCAACTATTAAAATAAAATGTTAATGATACCGTACAGTGAACGGCGTGAACTTAAAAAAAAAGTCCAAAATAGCTGCTTTTTTTATAACATTTTATTCAAAAAATTTTTTATAAAAAAAAGTATTAAAAGTTTTATATAAGCAAATATTGTATCAATAAAAAGGACCGATCACGGCGCAAAAATTGAGCCCTCATACGGCCGCTTATACGGAAAAATGAAAAAGTTATAGGTCTTCAGAATAGGGGGATTTTAAATGTATTAATTTGGTTAAACAGTTTGCGATCTTTTTTAAGCGCAACAGTAATAGAAGAGTATGTAATTATGGGTATCATTTTAATCGTATTGACGCAAAGAATAAAGAACACGTAATTTTTACTGTAAATTGTATGGCGTGAAAACGAAACCTTCCAAAATTAGCAAAATTGCGGTTTTCTTTTTAATTTCCCCATACAAATAGTATTTTTTTGGTTGTGCCATACATTTTATGGTAAAGTGAGTGATGGCATTACAACGGACAACTGGTCGCGCAAAAAACAAGCCCTCATACTAGTCTGTGGATGAAAATATAAAAGAGTTAAGATTTTTTGAAGGCGAGGAGGAAAAAACGAAAACGTAAAAATAAAAGAGTCCTTAAGGTCCAAATGGGCTGAGTCCTTAAGGGGTTAATAGGCAGCTAAAACAGCAAATCTGAGCAGAAAATATGCATGTGTAAACGTTCCCTTAGATAAATTTAAAGGCAAATAATGTGAGAACTGGACATAGACATTAAAGGGGTACTCCGACGCTAAGACATCTTAGGGTATAGGGGATAAGATGCCTGATCGTGGGGGTCCTACTGCTGGGGACCCCCGTGATCTTCCACGCCGCACCCCGTTAGAATCAGCCCCCGGAGCATGTTCGCTCCGGGTCTGATTACTGGCGATCACGGGGATGGAGCATAGTGATGTCACGGCTCCGCCCCCTTGTGACATCACACTCCGCCCCCTCCATGCAAGCCTATGGGAGGGGGCTGATTCTAACGGGGTGCGGCGTGGAAGATCACGGGGGTCCCCAGCGGCGGGACCCCCACGATCAGGCATCTTATACCCTATCCTTTGGATAGGGGATAAGATGTCTTAGCGCCGGAGTAACCCTTTAAAGAAAAGTTGTTTGCCTAGAGGATGCTGGATTCAGCTGATTCTTTTAAAAACATGAGCCACAGATGAATCACATATACAGTAATTACTATAATGCTAGAACAGGAAGTAGCACAGTAAATGATCTATGTAAAACATCACTGATGTTTGCAGACCAGTTTACTTCTTACCACTATAGATATTTTCATACAGAGTATAACATCGCCAGCAAAGACGTTAAAATGTTAAAGGACAACTGCAACGTTATCCACAGGATAGGAAATAAGTGTTTGATCGCGGTGGGTCCAACTGCTGGGACCCCCTGTGATCTGCTGAACAGGGCCCCCACATTAGACGGTTACACCCCCTCCCTATACAGTTCTATGGGATATAGAACTACACGGAGGAGGCATGTTGGCCGCAGCATCATGCTGCGGCCGGCACGCCTCCTGCACGGGAGAGCTGCAGCAGAGCCGTGGCCTGTGCAGGAGATCGCTGTGGGTCCGAATGCTGCGGATAGGGGATAAGGTGTTTTCGGCCACAGATGGCCTTTAAGAGATTTTGTGCTTGTTTTTGGTTGTTTGCATCAAAGACTCTGGCCAATGAATAGGTGAAAGTCACTGGAAAACAGTAGAAATAAGCTTTTCATCTTGTATTTATCTTATATCTATGGTCAGTTTAAAACACATATATGTTAGCCACTGTAAAATTGTAAAAGCTATTTACTGTTTAAGCTGCCTTTTCGCAAAGTGTAGGATATCCACTTTCTCATGCACAGATAATGAGAATATTTCCAAAATGGAGAATGAAGGCAGTTCTGTAGTTGGTTATTAACTGTGATTAGTAAACACAATAAATTTCATCATGTCCTGCAGCAGCAGCAGCATCAATGGCAAAGATTCAATTTTTCTTCAATGATGGGATAGATGGTAGGGTTTTTCCATTTTTGCACTTTCGTTTTTTCCTCCTTACATTCAAAAATCATAACTCTTTCAATTTCACCTTATCTTTATTCTGTAGGTCCATACGGTTAAAATGATACCCTACTTATATAGGTTTGATTTTGTTTTACCTCCAGAAAAAAATCATAACTAGAAAATTAATATGTTTAAAATTGTCATCTTCTGACCCCTATAACTTTTTTATTTTTCTGCGTATGGGCCGGTATGAAGGCTCATTTTTTGCGACGTGATCTGAAGTTTTTATCGGTACAATTTTTTTGTGTGTACGCCATTGACCATGCGGTTTAATTAACAATATATTTTTATAGTTTGGACATTTCCGCATGCGGCAATACCACATATGTTTATTTAAATTTTTATTTACACAGTGTTTTATTTTAAATGGGAAAAGGAGGTGATTGTTACTTTTATTACTGAAGGGGTTAATTCATCATTAGTAACTTTTTTTTCCCCACAATTTTTTTGCTAAGTTATAGCCCCCTCTAGGGGCTATAACATGCATTACATTGATTCCTAACACGCAGCATCGCGTTAATAGTGCACGGCACAACGATCGGCACAACTGCTTTCATTAGCCCCTATAACGTTTAAACCCCGGTTATAGATCGGGGCCGGGCGCAGGGCCTACATGTAGGCCCTGCGTCCTTAAGAGGTTAAATGGTCACTCTCATTAAAACTAATTTTTACTATTACACTCCTTATGGTAAATAAAAAATCTTTCTAATGTACTTTGTTTTAAAACAAATGAAGTTTTCTATGTTTTATTTGTGTTTAAAAAAAGCTACCACTAATCTCTCCCTACTTGTCCAGAGCACATTTTCCCCATAAACAAACAACTTACCTAGCTACACACCAACACACATATACTAAACTATACAAAAAAATAAAATCTTTCTCTCTTTTTTTTCCCCTCTCCTTTCCCTAATGTTTTAATATATGAACCACACTACCCCCCAAACACACAACTTACCTAGCTAGCTTTTTTTCCCCCTAGCATAAATAATAGAAATATAGCTTACTTCACTATGACAGAAATAAATCTCGACTTGGACAGATGTTATTTACAATTTATTTTCCTCCATCCACTTTCCCTTCTCTCGATACCAGCTTAAACTGGTCCAACTGACAAAGTGTTTTACATATATAACTATACCCCCATTAAGATTATATATACAATATATACAATTTGCACACAATCTATATATATATATAAAACTCAACGTGTGTATGTGTGTGTGTGTGTGTGTGTATGTTCCAGCATCACGTCCAAACGGCTAAAGATGTTAACATGAAACTTGGCACACATGTTGCTTATGTCAACAACAAACATAGGATAGGTGGTTTAACCCTTACTCACCCCCATTTGCCAGGGGCGGGGTTTATGTTTACAGTCCCATATAAGTCAATGGGAAATATATGTTACTGCATAACTTCCAAATGGCTGGAGATATTTCGATAATACTTGGTCACGTTACTTATACGTCCACTTAAAATATAGGATAGTTAATTTTACCCTTAACTACCCCCATTTGTGAGTGTCAGTCCCATGCAAATCAATGGGAAATGTATGTTCCCACATAACTTCCGTGCGGCTGGAAATATTTCAATACCTGATACACATATTATGGGTCGGGATAGGAGGTCAGAATATGAGGACGGGATAGGAGGTCGGGATAGAAGGACGGGATAGGAGGACCAGGATAGGAGGTCGGGATAGGAGGTCAGGATAGGAGGCCGAGATAGGACGGCATAGGAGGACAGCATATGAGGATGGGATAGGAGGACGGGATAGGAGGACGGGCTAGGAGGTCGAGATAGGAGGTTGGGATAGATGGACTGGATAGGAGGACGGGATAGGAGGTCGGGAAAGGAGGTCGAGATAGGAGGTCGAGATAGGAGGTCGAGATAGGAGGACGGGATAGGAGGACGGGATAGGAGGTCGTGATAGGAGGTCGTGATAGGAGGACGGGATAGGAGGACGGGATAGGAGGTCGAGATATGAGGACTGGATATGAGGTCGGGATATGAGGACGGGATATGGGGTTGGGATATGACAACAATATATGAGGACGGGATATGAAGTCAAAAGCTTTCTCCTTTGTTTATTTTCCTCCCCAACAAGGATTAGGAAGGAAAAACCGGGCAATGCCGGGTATTAAGCTAGTATATACAATATACATACACACAATAAAATAATTAGTGACAATAACCTAATACACTAAATTAATTCTAACTATACCCATCACCTACTATACAGAAATTTGGGTGCACTACTGTGATAGATGTATACAATGACATTGGCTAATCCCTCAACACTGATGTTAAAATTGAGACATTCGCCAGTGTATCCTTATATTAAGGACACACCAGAGCCCGCACACCAACGCCAAGGTTTCTCAGATGGCACGGGACCTAACGCTAATCTACCTGTGCGTAAAAAGCAAAAACCAGGGGCCAGTGGGCAATTACAGCAGCACTAGGTCGACATGCAGCCTGCTCCCAGTTCCCTCCAGCGTGACTACGCACACATACAATGGAAGGGGGGAGAGGGGCTACAAGCCACACCCAAGTTGGCTGATATAGGTGCATGGCCTCACAGGTGCAACCCTAATGCTGCCTGGAAAATGTTCAAGGCGCATTAACATATGGAGTTTACACACCTCCAAGTATAAATTTTTAAACAACAACAAAAAACGTGGTCTCAAATGGCTGGAGGTGCTCAACCCCAAATGCAGTTGTGCATATATACTGGGGGAGCAGATCCTGCCCTTGTAGTCCATTGCTAGGGGCGATCCCCAGCATAAAAATGCATACAATGGAGGATGCCTGCAGCGGACTACAAGTGCCACAATAGAATCCTACACCAGATAAACGGTGTGGATGTGTAACAATTAGAATAATACAATACAGAAATTTGGGTGCACTACTGTGGTAGATGTATACAATGACATTGGCTAATCCCTCAACACTGAGGTTAAAATTGAGACATTCGCCAGTGTATCCTTATATTAAGGACACACCAGAGCCCGCACACCAACGCCAAGGTTTCTCAGATGGCACGGGACCTAACTCTAACCTACCTGTGCGTAAAAAGCAAAAACCAGGGGCCAGTGGGCAATTACAGCAGCACTAGGTCGACATGCAGCCTGCTCCCAGTTCCCTCCAGCGTGACTAAGCACACATACAATGTGACCACCCCACCTGGACGCGAGGGTCAGAGTCCAAACAGTACCGTCTTATCCTATAACTGATCCATTCCAGGCCACCCAAAAAGAACATGATGTCAACACATGAGTCCTTTCTTGCTCCACCCAAATCCCCCATCCAACCTAACTAAAACCCCATCACCTACCTATACAGAACAACATAACGAATCACATAAAAATTATACAAACAATACAAACCTTTATAGGCCAAGTTCAGTGCCTGTAAGCCCCTTATCAACATTCACCTTCTAAAAACAAAACAAAAAGCTAGGGTGTCCATGCATAAGCCCACCACCAGGATCGAAGGATGGCAATCCTGATATAAATTAAATTTGAACTCTCTCCCTAACTCTACCCTACCTCTCACTCTATCCTTTCATTAAACTAATCCTACACTTTCCCTATCCCTATATCGCTGCCCCTAACCAAAATAAGGGTACTCGGCCCAAAAGGCATAATACCTAGAGCACATCAAAAGAAAACCCATCTCCATAGGAGAGAGGCCCTACTGGTACCATACTCCAAAGACCTGATCTTCCCAAGGTCACCGGTGATATTCCTACAGACCTCCACCTCAGAGAGGATTTTCTGTTGGGTCGACACTAAACACTGTGCATTCCATGTGTAGTACCTAACAACTAAACTAACTAAGAATAAAGTGCCCTGGTCTCGGCCACCCAGGGTCCTGAATGCCCCATAAGCCCACGCCGGATAGGTAAGGCCGGCAAGTTGACTCCAGTCGATGGAAGCACCCACCCTGTTGTAAACCCATATATTAAAAGGGACAATGAAACAAAACCCTAGTCTCCTCGTGCGGTACGTAACCTCCCTCTTGACTAGGTTCATCCTGTTCACCCTAACAGTTGGAAAAACAGGCTGTAGATCCTAGTGTAGTAGGCCTCTGGCAAGATACATACACTGCCCAGATAGATAAATAATTGGAGCAGGTATGATTTGATCAGGTGTACCCTTTCCCTGAGGGTCAAAGACCAACCCTTCCACTGGTTCACCCTCTGAGTGGCATCCTGGAGCTTACCATCCCAGTTTTTGATGGGATAATCATCCTGGCCGAATGTCATGCCCCAAAAGGGTGTCCGGGAGATCAAACATGGGATCCCCCCTCCCAGCCAGAGACTCTCACACTTATCCCTGTTGATCTTAGATCCGGATGCCTCCGAGTAGCGGTCCACCTCTGACATCACCACATCGACCTCCTCTCTTGAGGAGACGAAAATAGTGACATCGTCAGCGTGCGCCATCCGGCTCCGCTAGACTCATCCCAACTCCCGCCAATGGTCCGTGACTCACCCTCCTAAGGAAGGGATCGATCGCGAACACATATAAAAGCGGGCTCAAAGGACAACCCTGACGGACTCCGGACCCCACCTCAAAAGAGTGGCCAGAGCACCCATTCACCAGTGGGAAACTCTCTGCCCCTGCATACCTACATATCTTAAGCCAATTAACAAAAGTACTCGGTAAGCTATATTTCAGGAGGACGGACCAGAGGTACTCGTGGTTCACCCGATCAAATTATTTGGCCTGATCCAAGGACAGCAAGTACCCCATCCAGAGACCTGCACTACTCCTCCTTCCTGACACTAAGGACAGCACTTAAGGTGCTTTGGCCTGGAACAGTGCAGTGCTGGGCACCTGAAAGGAGCCGGGGCACAAACTTCACCATCCGATTAAACAGCATCTTAGCCAGAAGCTTCCTGTCCGTATTGAGAAGAACTATGGGCCTCCAATTTTCAATACGACTGGGATCTTTACCCTTTTGAGAGAAAAATCAGGGCTGACCTCCTCATTGAGTTTGGCAGAGTGCCAGAGGAGAGACACTTATTGAATACCTCAGTCAAGAGGGGAGCTAAAAACTCCTTAAGGTCTTGTACCCCTCGGATTTTAAGCCATCCGGAACTGGCGACTTCTTAGGGGCAAGTCCCGCGATCTCCAGTGTCACTTCCTCTTCCCTGATCTGTTCTGCCAAAAGGCCAAGAGAGGGGTCTACCCCTGGCTCAGGAATGGCTTCAGCCAGGAAACACGACATCACATCCCTATCCAGATCCTTCCATCCTAATAGGTGCGAGTAGAAGGATCTGACGACCTCCAAGATCCCTGATCTGGACCGATTCAGAGATCAATCAGTCCTGAAATGACTTTACTACTCACTGACATCTTGCTGTTTCTGTAAGGGTCGGGCGAGCGGTACCTCCCTTAATCCCTCTCAAAAACCAAAGATGTGTGCCTATCGTACTGACACCTCATCAGCAAGGATTTCACTCTGGAGATATCCTCTCGGCTACCTCCAGTCGAGACAAGAAGTTCGATTTTCCTCCTCAGACTCTGATACAGGCGATACCTGTTCAGGGACCTGAGGCTCGAGAGCTGGCGGAAGAACCCCACAACCTGCTTCTTGAATATCTCCCACCACTATGACTTACTACTATCTAGGCCCAGTAAAGGTACCTGACTCTGAAGAAAATCCTCTCCACCCTCACTTCAGCCTCTCCGACAACCTCTGACTGCTCCTCCACTTCCTCCTCAGGGGCAGTAAACTGTGAGGATTATAAAATTTAACAAGATCATGACAGGTGCTCCTTAATTCCACAGCCTATAGAACATTTACGACTCATAACCTAGCTGTGTTATTTCTGTTCTGCGGTGGGACGGGTAGTATCTTGGAAAGGGTTACTTTATTCACTTTCCCTTTTTGTCTCAGAGGCTATGTTCACAGGTCAGAATTTCCGTGCAGAATTCTGCATTGGAATTCCGCACAGAGAGTCTGCCGCGGGAGAGTACCAATGATTTCATTGATGGCAATTAATAGCAAAACTGATTCTTCCCAAAGAATGAACTTGATTGTTTTTTCAGACGAGTCTAGAATTTAAATGAAAACTAATTTTTGCTATTACACTTCTTATGGTAAACCAAAAAAATTTCTTTAAAAAAAAAAATTACGTTTTCTCTGTTTTATTTGTGTTTAAAAAAGCTGCCACTAGATGTCTCCCTACTTGTCCAGAGCACTTTTCCCTGCATCTCATGCACAGACTTAGGACTCCTGCTGGCCTGACAGAAGTCCAAAATCAGGAAATACTTTCTGGAGTGCTGAGAGGTGTGTGTGTGTGTGTGTGTGTATGTGTGCATGTGTGTGCAGCCTTAGCTAATCATAGCTCACCTCACACTGGACTGCTCTGGGCTGTGTGTAGCAGAATGAGGGAGGAAGTTCTCCCCTTTGTATGGCTTCAGATGATGTCACACCCTTCCCAGTCTGTGAATCTGACTAAGCAGAAAATACAGAGTATTATCAAGGTAGAAAACAAAAAGATTATAAAAAATAAAGGTTGGGGGGGGGGGGGGGGTTACCGTGATGGGGGCAGTGAACTGGGAGGATTATAAAATTGAACAAGATCATGACTTTTTAAATGTTCACAGCAAAATTGTCCTCAGCAGAAATACAAGGTGCAGCAGAACACCATTGTAAACAATGGTAAGCTGCTGCACCAGAATTTTTGAGCATAATTTGTTAGCTTAGAAATTCTGTAATGTAAACCTAGCCTTAACCTTTTTTTCCTGGCAGAGATGCTTCTTGTTGTTATGTGGTGTATTTTTAGATTGCAGTTTGCATTAGTGGTAGTTAGGCTGATACGCTGAGATTTGTAGTTGTATCATAGAGCTGTTCGTTTATGCTGGGGTATAACTTAGTATTTTACTGTAGCTAGAGAGGTCCTTGGTTCAGATCTGTGTGCACCCTTTACTCTATAGGTCTACTACCATTACACCTTGTGTGAGCACTATGCTGTCAGACTTTAGAAGTTAAGGAGGCATAGCCTGGTTAGTCCCTGAATTGGAGACTACATTGTATCCAGGCTATATACTTAAAAAAAATATACCAGCCTAATGTTTTTTTTTTCTTTTTGGGGCAGAGTTACTTTTTCAATGTAGAGGTTTTTTTTTTGGGACAAGAAAGGTATGCCTCAGCCTTAAGTAAAGCAACATATGTTCTAACAGTCAGAAGAGTGAAAAAGGCTCATCCACAGGGTGTCTTTTCTCCCAGAGATCAGTTGGTCAGTGCCAAAGAGGATGTAGCCAGGGCCTGAATAACATAGGGGCTGATGGAGCTGCAGCTCCAAGCCCCTACATTAAAATAGGCCCACGGAGTCTTTGAAAATAAATGATTATTATTTTTTATCTTCTACCCTCACTTGTTCGCTAATGCGGAACAGAGGACACCTGTCCTGGACCTACAGGCGAGCAAGCACCGCTTTCAACTGTATGCACCTGTGCACTTAAAGTTGAAAGCTGCCTGTCAATCAAGCAGGCCATGAACTCTGCCCTGACGTCATTAATTGGTGCCTGCAGTGCAGAGGAAAGAGGATGCAGCCAAGCAGAAGAGGGAGGACACATTCAGGCTGGACTGCTCAGGACAAGGTAAGTATGTGACTTAATTATTTTTTATTGAATCTGGCACAAAGGGGGTGGAGACCTGGCTACCTACCTTCCAGGCTGTCTATCTAGGGGGCTACCTACCTACCTTCCCACCTGGCTGTCTACCTACATACTTACTCATCTGGCTTCCTATCTACCTAACTGGCTCCCTACCTACCTGCATAGCTGACTGTCTACCTACCTACCGACTTGGCTGCCTACCTAACAACCTACTTACTTAGCTGTCCACCTACCTAGCTACCTACCTACCTGTCTATCTAGCTACCTGTACCTGTTTTTCTACCTACCTAGCTAACTTCCTGCCTGTCTACCTATCTACCTACCTAAGCACCCACCCACATACCTACCTGGTGGTCTGTCTTCTTAACTAGCTAGCTAGCTACCTACCTGGTTACTTAACTTGCTCTCTATCTAGCTGAATAACAACCTACTTAGATGAGATGGCTACCTTCCTGGCTGTCTATCTACCCACCTGGCTGTCTACCTATCTAGCTAGCTACCCACCCACCCAAAAAGCCCCACAAAATTTGTAACCCAATATCTCCCGAGATTTATCAAAACCTGTATAGAGGAAGCGTGGTACAGTTGCCCATGGCAACCAATCAGGTTGCTTCTTAAATTTTTCACAGGTTTCTTTATTAATTAAAGAAGCAAGCTGGTTGCCATGGGCAACTGCACCACTCTTCCTATGCAAAGGTTTTGATAAATCTCCCCCTAAGTGCTCTGCCGCAACACGGCAGGGCTCATAAGGGAAGAAGCACCATTTGGCTTTTGGAAAGAGAACTTGCCTGGAATAAATTTTGGGGGCCTTGTGGCATTTACAAAGCCCCCATGATGCCAGGACAGTAAAAAACAAAAACAAAACTCATTTGTTATGGAAACTACACTACTCAAGGAATGTTATAAGGAGTGCAGCGAGCATAAGGTGTAAACGACAACAAAGACGTGGTCTCAAATGGCAGGAGGTGCTCAATCCCAAATGCAGTTGTGCATTTATGCTGGGGGAGCAGATCCTGCCCTTGTGGTCTGTTGCTAGGGGCAATCCCCAGCATAAAAATGCATACAATGGAGGATGCCTGCAGCAGACTACAAGTGCCACAATGGCATCCTACACCAAATAAAAGGTGTGGATGTGTAACAATTATAATAATACAATACAAGAATTTAGGTGCACTACTGTGATAGATGTAAACAATGACATTGGCTAACCCTCAAAACTGATGTTAAAATTAAGACATTAGCAAGTATATCCTTATATGAAGGACATACCTTAGCCCGCACACCAACACCAACGTTTCTCAAGTGACACAGGACCTAACACTAACTTACCTGTGCATGATAAGCAAAACCAGGGGCCAGTGGGTAATTATGGCGGTATTAGGTCTGACTCACAGCCTGCTCCCAGGTTACCTCCCATACAATGGGAGGAGGGAGGCAGACTATAAGCCCCACCCAAGTTGGCTGATATGTTGCCGGCCTCACAGGTGGACCTTAATGCTGCCTTAATAGTGATCAAGGCGCTTGAGAAACCTTGGCATTGGTGTGCAGGCTCAGGTATGTCCTTCATATAAGAATATACTGGCTAATGTCTCAATTTTAACATCACTTTTGAGGGTTAGCCAATGTCATTGTTTACATCTACCACAGTAGTGCACCTAAATCCTTGTATTGAGCATAAAGTGTCCAACTAATTTTTGGCAAAGAAGACCATAAAAATTAAATATTTTAATTTTGTACACTAACATGTTGGTGTAGCCCCAAACTTTTAATGTTTACAAGGGGTAAAATGAGAATAAGCACCCCAAAATGTGTAACCCAATTTCTCCCGAGCACGTAAATACCCCATATGTGGACATAAAATGCTCTGCGGGGATACGACAAGGCTGAGAAGTGAAGGTGCACCTTTGAGCTTTTGGAGAGTACATTTGGCTGGAATAGATGTTGGGGGCCAAGCTGCATTTATAAACCCCCATGGTTCTAGAACAGCAGTTCTGACATAAATGCTAAAAGAAACACACTCACATGTGACACTATTTAAAAAACTACACCCCTCAAGGAAGGTAAAAAGGGGTGCAGTGAGCATTTACACCCCACAGACATTTGACAGATTTTTGGAACAATGGATCGTGAATTAAAAAAAATATTTTTTTTTATGTTTACAGACCACTGCTCCAAACATCTGTCAGACACCTGTGGGGTGTAAATGCTCACTGCATCCCTTGTTAGATTCCTTGAGGGGTGTAGTTTCCAAAATAGGGTCACATGTGGGTGTTTTTTTTCCCCATTTATGTCAGAACTGCTGCAATTGTCAGCCGTTCCAATGCAAATCACCAATTTAGGCCTCAAATGTACATGGCACTCTCTCACTCCTGAGCAATGTAGTCCACCTGCAGAGTACTTTACGTCCACATATGGGGTATTTACATACATGGGATAAATTGTGTTAACATTTTTTTTGCTCTTTTTCTACTTTATCCTCTTGTGAAAATAGAAAATATTGGGCAACACATGCATGTCAGTGTAATAAATATGTGTGAAGGCTAATTATAAGCCTGTATTTGTGGGAGGGGCGGGGATTCCCTATAAGAACCTGCGGCAGTTCCTGCGTCTGATGCCTCGGGTTCTTCACGTGACATGGATCAGCTGACGCGTGGTGTCAGCTGACCGGTAACCCCCCCCACTCTCCCTGTTACTGGGCTGGGTGAGCGTGCTGCCCTCGGACTGGCGGTCTTCCGGGCCATGTGGAAGGGAGGTTAGATGTACCCGATCCATACTTGTCTCTGTGATGATTGCTATGTTTCAGGGGTGTTATGCTATGACAGGCTGGCTCACATGGGTCTAGTGTCATGTGGCACTCGTTATCAGTAGGATAACTCACATGATTTCAGGTGGTTTCTGTTCAATAAAAAAATATATACACATTCCTATAAATTTGCTCTATATGTACGCTCATATAGTTATTTCATGCACACATTCCTTCCACGTACAGGGTCATATAGTTGTGCCGAGCACACCCTTCATTTTGCTACACATACAGGCTCCTATAATTTATTCCACATACATGGTCATATAGTTGGTCTGTGCATATAGTTGTTCTACGCTTGTTGGATTTATACGGTACACACGCTTGTAAAATGTATGCTGTACACACGCGTGTCGGGTTTATGCTGTACACACGCTTGTAGGATTTATGCTGTACACACGCTTGTAGGATTTATGCTGTGCACACGCTTGTAGGATTTATGCTGCCGTAGGATTTATACTGTACCCACGCTTGCACACGCTTGTAGGATTTATACTGTATACACGCTTGTAGCATTCATACTGTACACTCGCTCGTAGGATTCATACTGTACACACCCTTGTACATGCTTGTAGGATTCATACTGTACACACGCTTGTAGCATTTTTCGTAGGATATATACTGTACACACGCTCACACACGCTTGTAGGATTTTTACTGTACACACGCTCTTAGTAATTATACTATACACACGCTCGTAGGAATCATACTGTACACACGCTTGTACACGCTTGTAGCATTCATACTGTACACACCCTTGTAGGATTACACTGCACACGCGCTTGTAGGATTTATTCTGTACACACGCTCGTTGGATTCATACTGTACACACGCTTGTACACGCTTGTAGGATTCATACTGTACACACCCTTGTAGGATTACACTGCACACGCGCTTGTAGGATTTATTCTGTACACACGCTCGTTGGATTCATACCGTACACACTCTTGTACACGCTTGTAGGGTTTATACTGTACACACACTTGCAGGATTTAATCTGTACACGTGCTCATATGGATTCATACTGTACACACTCATAGGAATTATGCTGTACACGTGCTTGTAGGGTTTGTACTGTACACGCTCGTAGGATTATACTGTGCACTCGCTCGTAGGATATATGCTGTGAACTCTCTCGTAGGGTTTTTGCTGCACACACGCTCGTGGGAGATGTACTGTACACACGCTCGTAGGATTTATGCTGTACGCACGCTCATAGGATTTATGCTGTACACATGCTCGTAGGGTTTGTACTGTACACGCTCGTAGGATTTATACAGTATACACACTCGTAGGATATATACTGTGCACTCGCTCGTAGGATTTATACAGTATACACACTCGTAGGATATATACTGTGCACTCGCTCGTAGGATTTATGCTGTACACATGCTCGTATGAATTATATTGTACACGCTCGTAGGATTTATACTGTACACATGCTCGTAGGATTTATGCTGTACACACGCTTAGAGGATTTATGCTGCACACATGCTCGTAGGATTTATACTGTACATGCGCTCGTAGGATTTGTGCTGCACACTCGCTCGTAGGCATTGTACTGTACACACGCTCGTAGGATTTATACTGTGCACGCTTGCAGGGTTGTATTGTACATGTGCTCGTGGGAACCATGCTGTGCGTGTGCTCGTGGCATGTGTGCTGTACATGCATTTGCAGTGTTTGTGCGGTTCACGCGCTTGTGCCGCACACATGCTCGCACAGCGCATGGAGTGTTGTCCTGTGCGTTGGTATGTGGTCATATAATTACTACATGCATGCATATTGTTTGTTATTGGTTGTTGTTGGCCATAAGCGCATGCACTTTGGTTGTGCATGTGCGCATATAGTTAGCCTGAGTATAGGTTCTTCTAGTTTGTTGGTACAGTCACTCATAGCTGTTGTGCGGCATGGTTTCTATACATATGCAAATAGTCATTCTGTACATATCTGTATAAAGTGGCACCGGGCTTACGTGCATACAGTTAGTTCTGGACATTCGCTCATATATTTATTTGTGTATACGCACACAGTTCATTCGGTCTATACGCTTATGGTTTCAGTGCATACTCTCATATAGTTTGTCCTGTGCATATGTTTATCCAGTTGGTTTGGACAGTCGCCTAGTTTGTTAGACGCCATATAGTTTGGTGCATAAGCTCAGATAACTTGTTCTGGGTGTTCGCTTTCGTAGTTTGTTCTGTGCATACAGTTTGTTTGTGCACACCCGCATACACGTCATTCGGTGTATATGTGCACAGTGGTTCGGGCATACATCCATATAGTTCATTCTTTGCATACGCGCATATAATTTGATTGGTGCACACGCTCACATAATTATTAGGTTTTCATATAGTGTGTTCCGTACTTACCAGCATATAGTTTGTTCCCTGCATGTTCACATAGTTCGTTTGTCCATATGCCCGTATAGCTTGTTCTGTATATACGGTCATAGAATATGTGTATTGCACACATAGTTTGTTCTCCGTATATGCTCACTTAGTTCTATGCATACGCGTATAGTTGTTTTCGGCATACGCTTACTTAGTTAGTCCTATGCAGACGCACACATAGTTTTTTCTGGCATACGTTCACTTAGGAAGTCCGATGTATACGCGCATATAGTTGGTTCTGTGTATACGCTTATATAGTTGTCAAGTGCACATGCTCATAAAGTCCTGTGCATACACTCACTTAGTCTGTTCTATGGATATGCTCTTGTAATTGATTTAAGTCGTTCAGTGCATGTGCTCGCTCATGCAATTCATTCCAGCCTCATGTTCATATAGTTTGTTCGGTGCATGCGCCTTGTTCTGTACATACGCCCATATAGTTGGTTCATGCAATCATATAATTGGTACTGGGCATATGCATGGATAAGTTGTTCGGTGCATCTGCTCATAGTTTGCTCGCTCATGCAATTCATGCTAGCCATACGTTCATACAGTTTGTTCTGTGCGTGCACTCAAAGTTTGTTCCGTACATACGCCCTTATTGTTGGTCTGTGTACACGGTCGGGGGTTGTTTTGAGCATACGTTCGTAGTGTTAGTGAGGTGCATATGATCTTAATAATTTTGCCGGACCCACGTTCATATTGTCATGTGCTGCATATGTGTCAAGGAGTCATACTAGGCATACTGTAGCGCAGAGCGCTCCGGGTCCCGCGGCTTCCCCGGAGCGCTCGCAGCGTTCTGCTAACAGCAGCGCTCTGGTCTCTGTCTCTGACTGCGAGCGCTGCTGTGTTCGTGCCGGCGGGGACGCGATCCGCGTGGCGGGTCAGGCCCGCTCGCGGATCGCGCCCCGTTCTACTCACCCTCCTCCTCCGGTGTCTGTCTCGTCCCAGCGCGGGCGGCCCCTCTCCCTAGGGCGCGCGCATGCTGGCTTTCTAAGATTTAAAGGGCCAGCGCACCGCTAATTGGTGCCTGGTCCAATCAGTTCAATCACCTCCCTACACTATATAAACCCACTTCTCCTTCCTGTCCCTGCCGGATCTTGTTGCCTTGTGCCCTGAGAAAGCATTATAGTGTGTTCCCTAGCCTGTGTACACAGACCTTCTGCTGTTGCCCCTGACTACGAACCTCGCTGCCTGCCCTGACCTTCTTCTACGTCTGACCTCGCCTCTGTCTAGTCCTTGTGTACCACGCCTGTCTCAGCTGCCAGAGAGGTCGAGTCGCTACTGGGGAACACGACCTGGTAGTTACCGCCGCAGCAAGTCCATCCCGCTTTGCGGCAGGCTCTGGTGAACACCAGTAACTGCTTAGAACCGATTCCCCAGTACGACCCGCATCATCACCTCTCTGGCACAGAGGATCCACCTCCAGTGTCCTCACCAGCCGCTAGTCCGGACCCTGACAGTAGATCCGGATATGGATCCCGCTGAGATGCCGAGTGTTGCTGATCTGACTACCGTTGTTGCCCAGCAGTCCCAGCAGATCGCCCAACAAGGACAACAGCTGACACAGTTGACCGCCATGCTCTAGCAGCTTCTGCCTGCCCAGTGTCAACCATCTTCTCCGCCAGCTCCAGCTTCTCCTCCACTACGAGTTACTGCAACTACCCCTAGAGTCCACTTGTCTCTTCCAGAGAAATTTGATGAGGAATCTAAGATGTGCCGGGGATTCCTGTCCCAATGTTCCCTGCACCTTGAACTGATGTCGGACCAGTTCCCCACAGAACGGTCGAAGGTGGCTTTTGTGGTCAGTTTGTTATCTGGAAAGGCCTTGTCCTGGGCCACACCGCTGTGGGACCGCAACGATCCTGCCACTGCTTCAGTCCAGTCCTTCTTTTCCGAAGTACGCAGCGTCTTTGACGAGCCAGCCCGAGCTTCCTCTGCCGAGACGGCTCTTCTGAGCTCTTCAGTGGGCGAATATACTATCCAGTTTCGCACCCTCGCCTCTGAGCTAGCTTGGAACAATGAGGCCCTCTGCGCGACCTTCAAGAAAGTTTTATCCAGCCACATCAAAGATGTTCTGGCCGCACGAGAAATTCCTGCTACCTTGCCTGAACTCATCCAGTTGGCCACCCGCATAGATATGCGTTTCACGGAGAGACGCATGGAGCTCCGCCAAGAAAAGGATCTTGTTCACACCCGACAGTTTCCTCGCTTGGGACCTCTCTTCCAGAGTCCTCTGCAACCTACCCCTGTGCCTCCTGCCGAGGAGGCTATGCAAGTGGACCGGTCTCGCCTGACCCAAGAAGAGAGGACTCGCCGCAGAAATGGAAACCTGTGCTTGTACTGTGCCAGTACTGAACATTTCCTTATAGACTGTCTTATTCGTCCTCCGCGTCAGTGGAAACGCATGCACCTAGTTAACGTGGGAGAGGCGTTACTAGGTGTGAATTCCTCCTCTCCACGCCTGACGGATTTGTGGATTTCTCCATCCTCCTGGATTTCTCCATTTCTCCAGTGCGGATTTCTCCATCCGCTAACTCCTCCTTCTCTGCGGTGGCCTTCCTGGACTCTGGTTCTGCAGGTAACTTTATTGAAGCCTCATTCATCAACAGATTTAATATTCCAGTTACCCGTCTCTTCAAACCCTTCTTCATCTCTTCTGTAAAAGGAGAGAATCTGGACTGCACCGTGCGTTACCGCACAGAACCCTTACTCATGACTGTTGTCCTATTGACTTGCTCCCTGGTACTACACCACCCCGTGACATAATTTATCCTCTCTCCGCTCCAGAGACCAAGGCCATGTCTGAATACATCCAGGAAAATCTTGAGAGAGGTTTCATTAGGAATTCTTCTTCACCTGCCGGAGCGGGGTTCTTCTTCGTGGCTAAGAAGGATGGCTCACTACGCCCCTGCATAGACTATCGTGGCCTCAATAAAATGACAGTAAAGAACCTTTACCCTCTGCCTCTCATCTCTGAGCTCTTCGACAGACTGCGCGGAGCAAAAGTGTTTACAAAGCTTGACCTCAGGGGTGCCTATAACCTCATTAGAATTTGTGAAGGAAATGAGTGGAAAACCGCTTTTAACACCAGAGATGGCCACTTCGAATATCTCGTCATGCCATTTGGACTTTGCAATGCCCCTGCAGTTTTTCAAGATTTTGTCAACAAAATCTTTCGGGACTTACTGTACACCTGCGTAGTGGTCTATCTTGATGACATACTAATCTTCTCCTCCAACCTAGAGGAACACCGCCTCCATGTTTGTCAAGTGCTCCAGCACCTCCGTGTTAACCATCTCTACGCCAAAATTGAAAAATGCATCTTTGAACGTAGCTGTCTTCCTTTCCTGGGATGCCTGTTCTCAGGACAAGGTCTTCAAATGGACCCCGACAAGCTCTCCGCGGTCTTGGATTGGCCACGCCCCTCGGGACCTCGCTCTATCCAGCGCTTCCTCGGATTCGCTAATTACTACCGTCAGTTCATCCCTCACTTCTCCACTATCGTGGCTCCTATTGTGGCATTGACAAAGAAAATGCGAATCCGAGATCCTGGTCTCCCCAAGCGGAAGAAGCTTTTACTCGCCTTAAGGCCGCCTTCGCCTCCGCCCCAGTCTTGACTAAGCCCGATCCTCTGAAACCATTCTTCCTTGAGGTAGACATCTCTTCGGTAGGAGCCGGGGCGGTTCTTCTTCAAAAAAAGGCTAAAGGAAAAAACATCACTTGCGTTTTTTTCTCTAAAATTTTTTCTCCTCCTGAAAGGAACTACGCTATTGGTGACCGTGAATTGCTGGCCATTAAGTTGGCACTAGAGGAGTGGAGACATATCCTGGAAGGATCCCTTCACCCTATCACCATCTACACTGACCACAAAAATCTGTCCTACCTACAGTCTGCCCAGCGCTTAAATCTTCGCCAGGCCAGGTGGTCGTTGTTTTTTGCCCGCTTCAATTTCCAGATCCATTATCGTCCTGCAGACAAGAATGTCAGGGCGGATGCCCTATCATGTTCCACCGATGCCACGGAAGCTGAAGTCTCTCCCCAACACATCATCCCTCCTGAGTGTCTGATCTCTGCTGCTCCTGCTTCTCTGGTGCCAGTTCCTCCAGGAAAAACTTATGTCCCTCCACGTCTTCGCCTCCGCACTCTCAAATGGGGTCATTCCTCCCACTTGGCGGGTCACGCTGGAATGAAGAAATCCATTCAGTTGATTGCCAGACACTATTGGTGGCCTGCCTTTGAAAAAGATGTGACTGAGTTCGTACGGTCCTGTACTGTCTGTGCATGTGACAAGACTCCTCACCAGAGGCCTGCGGGTCTTCTCCTTCCTCTGCCGGTGCCCGAACAGCCTTGGTCACACATAGCGATGGACTTCGTCACTGACCTTCCTGTATCCCATGGCAACACTGTCATTTGGGTGGTCGTTGATCGATTCTCCAAAACGGCTCATTTTTGTCCCGCTTCCTGGTCTCCCTTCTGCGCTACAGTTGGCGAAGCAATTCTTTTTGCATATTTTTCGTCTCCACAGACTGCCTACGCATATCGTCTCTGATAGAGGCATTCAATTCATCTAAAAAATCTGGAGAGCACTCTGCACCCAATTGAAGTTTAAATTGAATTTTTCCTCCGCCTACCACCCACAGTCCAATGGACAAGTGGAGAGAGTGAACCAGATACTTTGTGACTACCTGCGACATTTTGTCTCCTCCCGCCAAGACGATTGGGTCGACCTGTTACCCTGGGCTGAATTCTCGTACAATTTCAAAAACTCTGAGTCATCCGCCAAGTCTCCATTCTTTGGGGTGTACGGCCATCACCCGCTTCCCCCCCTCCCGATTCCCACTTCATCTGGAGTTCCTGCCGTAGATGAATTGACCCGGGACTTTTCTTCGATTTGGAAAGAGACTCAAAAGTCGCTCTCACTGGCCTCTTCTCGAATGAAGAAACATGCTGATAAGAAGAGAAGAACTCCTCCTGTCTTTGCCCCTGGTGACCAAGTGTGGCTCTCTGCTAAATATATTCGGTTTCGTGTCCCTAGCTACAAGCTGGGTCCACGTTACCTCGGTCCATTTATAGTCAAAAGTCAAATCAACTCTGTCTCCTACAAGCTCCATCTTCCTCCTTCTCTTCGCATTCCTAACTCCTTTCATGTTTCCCTTCTTAAACCTCTCATTCTTAACCGCTTTTCCCCCAAGGTAACCGTTCCTGCTCCTGTCTCTGGCTCCTCTGACGTCTTCTCGGTAAAAGAAATCCTTGCCTCCAAGGTTGACAGGGAGAATTGTGGCCCCGAAGAGAGGTCTTGGGAGCCCGAGGACAATATCCTCGACAAGGAGCTCATCCATAGGTTCCTGGGCTCCAAAAAGGGGAGACCTAAGGGGGCTACTGTAACGCCGAGCGCTCCGGGTCCCGCGGCTTCCCCGGAGCACTCGCAGCGTTCTGCTAACAGCAGCGCTCCGTTCTCTGTCTCTGACCGTGAGTGCTGCTGTGTTCGTGCCGGCCGGGACGCAATCCGCGTGGTGGGTCAGGCCCGCTCGCGGATCGCGCCCCGTTCTACTCACCCTCCTCCTCCGGTGTCTGTCTCTTCCCGGCGCGCGCGGCCCCCCTCCCTATGGCGCGCGTGCCGGCTTTCTAAGGTTTAAAGGGCCAGCGCACCGTTAATTGGTGCCTGGACCAATCAGTGCAATCACCTCCCTACACTATATAAACCCACTTGCCCTTCCTGTCCCTGCCGGATCTAGTTGTCTTGTGCCCTGAGAAAGCGTTATTGTGTGTTCCCTAGCCTGTGTACCCAGACTTTCTACTGTTGCCCCTGACTACGAACCTCGCTGCCTGCCCTGACCTTCTGCTACGTTTGACCTAGCCTCTGTCTAGTCCTTGTGTATCGCACCTGTCTCAGCTGCCAGAGAGGTCGAGTCGCTAATGGGGAACACGACCTGGTAGTTACCGCCGCAGCAAGTCCATCCCGCTTTGCGGCGGGCTGCTTAGAACCGATTCCCCAGTAAGACCCGCGTCATCGCCTCTCATGCACAGAGGATCCACCTCCAGTGTCCTCACCAGCCGCTAGTCTGGACACTGACACATACATTTATGGTGTTCATATTCGGTATACATTCATAGGTTCATTAGGTTCATGTTTCTTGATGTTTGCTGTGCTATGTCATGGTGTTTAGACCATTCGCCCATGTCCTTGACACTGCACAGGTTTTATGGCATTGTGCGAATCGGGCACGGATAATTCGGTGGGTCACCATGTTTTATTAACATTTGGGTCGTGCATACAAGGGTATAGCTTGGTTTCGGTTTATTATTTGCCACGTAGATACTAGTAGCTACATATTGGTTGAGGCTTTTATTCGGCTAGACCAGTCACGTCTACAGGTCAGTCCGGATACAACCTGACACGTCTTTAGGTTGGCGACAATGTCATTATATACATTGTGTTTGTTCAGCATATTTTCCATTGAGAACTGCCAATTTTATTAACAATCATGGTTACAACCTGTCTTGGCTTCAGGTGACGGTCATACTATTAGGTACATATTTGGTTGAGTCTTTCATTTTTCGTCCTGTCACGTCTACACGTCTACTGTATAGTGGTCTCCAAACTGTAGCCCTCCAGATGTTGCTAGGCAACAACTCGCCTGCTTCTGTAGTCTGCATGGGAGAGCCGCACCAGGGAGACGCACCTCATCGCCGCCCACCGCCGCTAGATGCCGCCGATCGCCGCTGATAAGTGACCGCCGGTCACATCACAGTTCCCCCATTCTGCCCGGATTACCGTGGGATGACAGAACAGGGGTACCGAACTTTAACCCCCCCCCCGCCCCTGATCTGATATTGGTCGTTCACTTCTGACCGACCAAAAGCAGGTATATGAGAGGTGGCACCCCTGCCACCTCACTCCTATCCCTCCAGGGGGATCGTGGGTGTCTTGGACAACCCTGATCTCCTTTATTTTCTGGGTCTCCAGGTCACCGGAGAGCCTTATGACCCAGAATCGCCGAAGATCGCCGGTCTGAATTGACCAGCGATTTGCATCGATCACCGACATGGGGGGGGGGGGGGTATGGGTGCTGAATGATTTCAGCAGGCATCCCGGCCCGGTCCCTGCCCGGTGTGCGACGGGGACCGGAATTCCCACGGGCATACAAGTATGCCCTGGGTCCTTAAGTACAAGTGGTTAAAGGGGTACTCTGCCCCTAAACATCAGCGATTGTGGGGGGTCCCAGCAGCTGGATCCCCGTGATCAGACATCTTATCCCCTATCCTTTGAATAGGGGATAAGATGTCTGATCACGGGGATCCGGCCGCTGGGACCCCCCGCAATCTCCAGTGTGAATAGGTTATAAGATGTTTAGGGGCGAAGTACCCCTTTAATTTCCTGTGTAAACCGGTTGGACAAAGTTCGACAATTTTAAACTGAGACAAATCCTGCAACAAATTAACAAATAGGCTGAAACATCCCCTTAATCTGAGGTACCCAAATGCTGTATGTCCGGCTCTCCCGGCCACCGCTGTCATGAGGGGATCAACACGTCTTCTTTCTGGGGACTTCTAGGGTCCTGTGCAGGAGATCGGGGGAGTTTCAGTGGTCGTACCCCTACAATCTAAAACTTATCCCCTATCTTTTTGCTAGGAGGTAAGTTTTACTGCTCTGGAGTACTCCTTTAACCCACTTTTTAAATCCCTCAAAAATGTAAATCCTTTGATAATTGGCCCCTTCCCCCTTTACACCACCATGTGATTGCTCCATCCTGTTGAGCATGCATCAGTCACTTTCTAATTACATAACAGGGTAAGTGACTATTCTAGGAAAATACTTCCCATAAAGCAGTTTCTTATCTCTCTGAAAACAATTATTAGTGTCCAGAGTGGCCGAATCACAGTCCCAATTCTGCAGACTTTCTTGCGGTAAAGCAGACATGTGCCATCTTGCCCACTTGAAAGCATTGATGGTCAATGCCATGTGACAAAGCATCTTCATATTTTGACAAAGATAGTAGCTTGGATTCTGAGACCTCTGACTGTGTACAATGCCTTCTGTTGTTTTTATGGTGGAAGAGACACGGACATAGGGGGAAATAATCAATGTAGGTGTAGGTGAAGCATTTAAATTTTTTTGCCACATTTATTTTGTGTCTGCTGATGTGTAGGTGAACCATATTTATAAAATGATTGCAGGGCATTTGATACATTTTGTGCAGGTACACATTTCCTGGAATTTCGATTATTCGTTGCACAAAATTTAGCAATTTGTTATATCCGGCTGAACAAAAAATTGCAATTTTTCTACACATACACCAAAAAGCTAAGCTAAATCTGGGCTGGTGTATTTTTGTGACTTTTGCTAAGGCTGCTTTCACACTATAAAAAGTACCCGTTATATAATGCCCGTTACAAAATCACGGGTGATCGTGGGGTTAAATGGCCATTAACGGACGTTAGAAAATCCCATTATAGTCTATGGGCTCTCTCTAATAGCCGTTTTGACCGTTTATCCATAACGGATGTTATTTTATGATGGGCAATAGTAATGGGAGAAATAGTGCATGCACTATTTCTTCAGTTCAATTGCCCGTCACAAAATAACGTCCGTTATGAATAACGGGCAATAAAGGGTTAAAACGGCTATTAGAAAAATCCCATAGACTATAATGGGATTTTCTAACATCCGTTAATGGCCATTTAATCCCGCGATTGCCCGCGATTTTATAACGGGCATTATATAACGGGTACTTTTCATAGTGTGAAAGCAGTCTAAGGTGTTTACGCCAACATTTTTGACAGTCTCAGTTGATTAATGTAATACTACTGTAAAGAATTCCCTTTACCAAAAAAAAAAAAAAAGTTGTATAAAAGAGCCCAAGACGACACACAGCATCAACTGTGAGAGAAATACACACACAGAAAACAGCTCTAAAGACGATGATAAACTCTTCCCTGCTGGGGGACCACTTCCGCCCTCACAGGGTTGCAGTGTTGTGATGAATAGAAGACCTCAAACTCTGTGCATGTTTCAGTCTGTGTTGCTATCAGTGAGGCTCTCCTGCAGGTTTTCAGTCTGTGAAGCTTTCTATCAGAATCTGTGGAACTTTCATTTTCTGTGCAGCTGTCAATCAAGCGCAGTGCAGAGAAGCACTTCCTAAGTTTGGACTCCTGCCAGGTCGAAAGGAGACCAAACTCACTGTATTAATTGTGGCAGGGAACAGAACAGCGCCACATGTTGATAATTTTAAAAGCAAGTGAATGTGAAAGTGTCTGCCATTTACAGGACACTATACTAAAAGTCTAATTTTGTGACAGGTACTCTTTAACCCCTTAGTGACCAAGCCCATTTTCACCTTAAAGGGGTACTCCGGTGCTTACACATCTTATCCCCTATCCAAAGGATAGGGGATAAGATGCCTGATCGTGGGAGTCCTGCAGCTGGGGAAGCCCGGGATCATGCACGGGGCACCCCGTTTGTAATCAGTCCCCGGAGTGTGTTCGCTCCGGGTCTGATTACGGTCAACCGCAGGGTCGGCAGCGTGTGACGTCACGCCTCCACCCCTGTGTGACTTCCCGCTCCGCCCCTCAATGCAAGCTTATGGGAGGGGGTGTGATAGCTATCATGCCCCCTCCCGTAGGCTTGCATAGAGGGGCGGAGCGTGACGTCACACGCCGCCGGCCCTGTGGTCGCCGGTAATCAGACCCGGAGCGAACACGCTCCTGGGACTGATTACAAACGGGGTGCCCCGAGCATGATCCCGGGCGTCCCCAGCTGCAGGACACCCGGGATCAGGCATCTTATTACCTATCCTTTGGATAGGGGATAAGATGTGTAAGCACCGGAGTACCCCTTTAAGGACCAGGGCAATTTTTTCGTTTTTTCCTCCTCGTCTTCTAAAATCCATAACTCTTTTATATTTCCATCTACAGACCCATATAAGGGCTTTTTTTTGCGTGACCAATTGTACTTTGTAATTAAACCTCTCATTTTACCATAAAATGTACGGCAAACCCAAATAAAAAATTTTTGTGAGGAAATTTAAATGAAAACCAAAATTTTGCACATTTCAGAGGGTTTTGTTTTCAAACTGTACACTTTACGGTAAAAATGACATTTGTTCTTTATTCTGTGGATTAAAATGATACCCATGGCTAGATACTTTTATATTTTTGTACCGCTTAAAAAAAATCTAAAACTTTTTGTACAAAATCAGTAATCTAAAATCGCCCTATTCTGACCACCTATATCTTTTTCATTTTTCCATATATAGGGCGGTATGAGGGCTATTTTTTTTGCGCTGTCATCTGAACTTTTTTTAGATACCACATTTGCATATATAAAACTTTTAGATCATTTTTTATAAATTTTTTTTTATAAAATGTGACAAAAAAGCTGCATTTTTGGACTTTTTAAATTTTTTTACGTTTACGCCATTCACCGTACGGGATCATTAACATTATCTTTTGATAGTTCGGATATTTACGCAAGCGGTGATACCAAATATGTTTATAAAAAAAAAATGTTTACGCTTTTTGGGGGTAAAATGGGAAAAACGGACAATTTTAATTTTTATTGGGGGAGGGGATTTTTCATTTTTTTTACTTTTTATTTTTTACTTTTTACATTTTTCAACTTTTTTCTTTTACACTTTTTATGCCCCCATAGGGGACTATCTATAGCAATCCTTTGATTGCTAATACTGTGCAGTGCTATGCATAGGACCGATCACAGACCAGAGCAGAAGACCCAGGGAAACGGCCGGAGCTAGGTAAGGGGACCTCCAGCTGTCATGCTGGATGATCGGATCCTCGAGGCAGCGCTGTGGGCGATCCGATCATCCAATCAAAGTGCCGCAATGCCGCAGATGCCGTGATCTGTATTGATCACGGCATCGGAGGGGTTATTGGCGGACATCCGCGCGATCACGGATGTCGGCCATTACGGGCGGGTCCCCGGCTGCTGCTAGCAGCCGGAACCTGCCGTGTATGACGCGAGCACCCTTCCGATGCTCGCGGTCATACACAGGACGTAAATGTACATCCTGGTGCGAGAAGTCCCGCAAACCAGGACGTGAATTTACGTCCGTGGTCGTTAAGGGGTTAAAGGTGTATTCCAGGATTTTTTTTATTTGACTATGCTACAGAGGCTGTAAAGTTAGTGTAGTTCATAATATAGTGCCTGTACCTGTGTGTGACGGTTTTCTCACAATTCTTCTGTGATTTTCACTCCAATATCTGGCATACTGGAACGATGGTGGAGGCCCAGTCATAATGGCCAGGGGGGAGCTGGGTTGGTAGCCAGCTACTTATGGGAGTCCCTAGCAAAAGGGACACGCCACTGTGGCAAAAGAATCCCCCAAGCACACAAGGCTCCCTTACGACCCCCCCAGATATCGCAACTTCACGGCGAGCGGGCAGGACACAATTTCTTCTTCCAAATGGCTCCTCCCCTTCCTGCTCCTATTCTTCCTGTGCCTGTTCAGATGTTGCTCCTCCTGTTTATCAACCCCTTACCTCCCCTCACTCTAATTCCATATTATTAACCCCTATCCTATCATGTGCCCCCTCCTCTCCCATGCTGTACACTCCGGGGGCTTTCTTAAGTAAGGGTAAAACACCATATATACACCCCCTTACACTGCCCCCCCCCAATAAAAATGAAAAACGTATCGTATGGTTGTGTTTCCAAAACGGAGCCTCCAGCTATTGCAAAACAACAACTTCCAGCATTTCTTTACAGCCACTGACTGTCCTGGCATGCTGGGAGTTTAGCAACAGCTGGAGGCACCCTGTTTTGGAGTCACTGCTGTAGAATACACCACCTATGCAATCCCTAATTTTGTCCTCAAATGCACATGGCGCTCTCTCACTTCAGAGCCCTGTGGTATTTCAAGGAAACTGTTTAGGGCCACATATGGGGTATTTCAGTACTCAGAGAAATTGCATTACAAATTTTTTTTTTCTCTCCTTTTACCCCTTATGAAAAGGAAAAGTTGGGGTCTTCACCAGCCTGTTAGTGTAAAAAAATTTAAATTTTTCATTAATATGCTGGTGTAGCCCCAAACTTTTTTTTTTCACAAGAGGTAAAAGGAAAAAGAAAACACAATATCTCCTGAGTAGGGAAATACCCCATATGTGGGCATAAAATGCTCTACGGGCGCACAACATGGCTCAGGAGAGAGCGCACTATGTACATTTGAGGCCTAAATTGGTGATTTGCATAGGTGTGGCTGATTTTACTGTGGTTCTGACATTAAACACAAAAAAATAAATACCCACATGTGACCCCATTTTGGAATCTACACCCCTCAAGGAACGTAACAAGTGGTATAGTGAGCCTTAACACCCCACAGGTGTTTGAAAAATTTTCTTAAAAGTTGGATGGGAAAATGAAAAATTTTTTTTTTTTTAACTAAAATGCTGTTACCCTAAATGTTTTATTTTCACAAGGGAAAATAGGAAAAAAGCCCTCCCAAAATTTTTAACCGCATTTCTTCTGAGTAAGAGCATACCCCATATGTGGATGTAAAGTGCTCTGCGGGTGAACTACAATGCTCAGAAGAGTATTTGAGGAATTGAAGGCCATGTGCGTTTACAAAGCCCCCATAGTGCCAGAACAATGGACCCCCCATATGTGACCACCATTTTGAAAACTACACCCCTCACATAAATACCACAGTTCTAGTTTATTGCAAAATTATCTCCCTTGTGTCATATTGACACCCATAAGGGAGTGCAGTAAAAATCCTGTCATCAACAAGGGAACTCAATAATATTATTAAACACCATAGAAAAAAAGAGTTCAAACAGCACCCATGTAAAAAGTATATACATCTTTATTAACCCCTTAAGGACTCAGGACCTTTGAGTACGTCCTGTCAAATCCCAGCCCCCCGCCGCTAGCCGGAGGGGAGCCAGTGCCCGATGCCTGCTGAAATCGTTCAGCAGGCATCGCAGCATATCGCCCAGGGGGGTCATGATGACCCCCCATGTCGGCGATGGCCGCCGATCGCTGGACAATTCAGTCCAGCGATCTGCGGCAGATTCCGGGTCAATCGGGTCTCCAGTGACCCGGAATTACAGGCAGTTCGAACAGCCATAGCCAGCAGGGGTGAGGTGGCACTGGTGCCACCTCACGATCACCCTGATTCGTCAGGGCACCTGCTGCGGGTGTCACTCCCGCAACCCGCTCCGCCCCTCTTCTGCAGCACGTGAGCGGGTGCGGGACGTGGACCCCGGGAGCTGGGGACCCCGATCCCCGGCATCAATGTTGGGATCGGGGCCCCAGGAGCGGCGGGACTGACCTCTGCCCGGAGCAGCAGCAGGAGGTGAGTGACAGCCTCCTGCTGTTGCTTAGCAACAGCTCCCAGCATGCAAAAAGCTGGGAGCTGTAGTTATGCAACAGCAGGAGGCAGACCACCACAACTCCCAGCATTCCCTTATGGGCATGCTGGGAATTATAGTTTTGCAACAGCTGGAGGCACATTTTTTCTATGGAAAAGTGTACCTTCAGCTGTTGTATTACTACAACTCCCAGCTTGCACAATCAGCTAAAGTGCATGCTGGGAGTTGTAGTGGTGCATCTGCTGTAGAGTTGTAGTGGTGCATCTGCTGAAACAAGTAGCAAACCAATGTGTCTCCAGCTGTTGCATAACTACAATCCCCAGCATCCCCAGCCAAAGTAGTATGCCTCCAGCTGTTGCATAACTACAAGACCCAGCATGCCCTTCCGCTGTCCGTACATGCTGGGGGTTGTAGCTTTTGCAACAGCTGAAGGCACACTGGTTGCAAAACACTGAGTTTGTTACCAAACTCGGTGTTTCACAACCAGTGTGCCTCCAGCTGTTGCAAAACTACAACTCCCAGCATGCACTGATAGACCGTACATGCTGGGAGTTGTAGTTTTGCAACAGCTGGATGTTTCTCCCCCCCCAATGTGAATGTACAGGGTACACTCACATGGGCGGAGGTTTACAGTAAGTATCCGGCTGCAAATTTGAGCTGCGGCAAATTTTCTGCCGCAGCTCAAACTGCCAGCGAGAAACTACTGTGAACCCCCGCCCGTGCGACTGTACCCTAAAAACACTACACTACACTAACACACAATAAAATAAAAAGTAATAAACACTACATATACACATACCCCTACACAGCCCCCCCTCCCCAATAAAAATGAAAAACGTCTGGTACGCCACGGTTTCCAAAACAACTACTCCCAGTATTACCAGACAGCCACTGACTGTCCAGACATGCTGGGAGTTATACAACAGCTGGAGGCACCCTGTTTGGGAATCACTGGCGTAGAATACCCCTATGTCCACCCCTATGCAATCCCTAATTTAGGCCTCAAATGCGCATGGCGCTCTCACTTTGGAGCCCTGTTGTATTTCAAGGCAACAGTTTAGGGTCACATATGGGGTATCGCCGTACTCGGGAGAAATTGTATTACAAATTTTGGGGGGTATTTTCTGCTTTGACCCTTTTTAAAAATGTAACATTTTTGGGAAAAGAAGCATTTTAGGTAAAAATGTTTTTTATTTTTTTTTACATATGCAAAAGTCGTGAAACACCTGTGGGGTATTAAGGTTCACTTAACCCCTTGTTACGTTCCCCAAGGGGTCTAGTTTCCAAAATAGTATGCCATGTGTTTTTTTTTTTTTTGCTGTCGAGGCACCATAGGGGATTCCTAAATGCGGCATGCCCCCAGAGCAAAATTTGCTTTCAAAAAGCCAAATCTGACTCCTTCTCTTCTGAGACCTGTAGTGCGCCAGCAGAGCACTTTTCACCCCCAAATGGGGTGTTTTCTGAATCGGGAGAAATAGGGCTTCAAATTTTGGGGGGTATTTTCTGCTATTACCCTTTTTTAAAATGTAAAACTTTTGGGAAACCAAGCATTTTAGGAATTTTTTTTTTTTTTTTACATATGCAAAAGTCGTGAATCACCAGTGGGGTATTAAGGTTCACTTTACCCCTTGTTATGTTCCCTGAGGGGTCTAGTTTCCAAAATGGTATGCCATGTGTTTTTGTTTTGCTGTTCTGGCACCATAGGGGCTTCCTAAAGGTGACATGTCCCCCAAAAACCATTTGTCGCTCCTTCCCTTCTGAGCCCTCTACTGCGCCCGCCGAACAATTAACATAGACATATGATGTATGTGCTTACTCGAGAAAAATTGGGTTTCAAATACAAGTAACAATTTTCTCCTTTTATCCCTTGCAAAAATTCAAAAATTGGGTCTACAAGAACATGCGAGTTTAAAAAATGAAGATTGCGAATTTTCTCCTTCACTTTGCTGCTATTCCTGTGAAACACCTAAAGGGTTAAAACGCTGACTGAATGTCATTTTGAATACTTTGGGGGGTGCAGTTTTTATAATGGGGTAATTTGTTGGGTATTTCTAATATGAAGACCCTTCAAATCCACTTCAAACCTGAACTGGTCCCTGAAAAAAAGCGTGTTTCAAAATTTTGTGAAAAATTGGAAAATTGCTGCTGAACTTTGAAGCCCTCTGGTGTCTTCCAAAAGTAAAAACACATCAATTTTATGATGCAAACATAAAGTAGACAAATTGGAAATGTGAATAAAAAATATTATTTGGAATATCCATTTTCCTTACAAGCAGAGAGCTTCAAAGTTAGAAAAATGCTAAATTTTCAAGTTTTTCATCAAATTTTGGGATTTTTCACCAAGAAAGGATGCAAGTTACCACAAAATTTTACCACTATGTTAAAGTAGAATATGTCACGAAAAAACTATCTCGGAATCAGAATGATAACTAAAAGCATTCCAGAGTTATTAATGTTTAAAGTGACAGTGCTCAGAATTGCAAAAAAGTCCTTAAGGTGAAAAAGTGCTCAGTCCTTAAGGGGTTAAACACATATTATCATGCAGCAATGGAGAAGTGACAAGGATGGGTATCAAAAACAACAAAAGGGGCAATAGGTTGCTCAGAAAAATATATTATTGTAACCGCTCATGGTCCAACTAAAAAATGAATAACATGTATGAACATGCAGAATCTCAAGTACAACAAAGGTATTTCCTTTATAATATACATACATTAAATATGGGCTTATGTCAGTATAGTATATCTATGGGGATAACCATTAGTTATTCCCACCCAGAGCTCAAAGTATATTTAACCATAAAGTGCAAATGCATCACATATATAAGATAGGTATTGGGTAAATGCAGACATAGTCCATACGGAACAAAATGAGCGATCACATCAGCGTACTGAAATAACCTTACCCATGTGGGAGAGCAGCCACCGACCCCTACGATCGTTTCGGTTTCCCTTTCTCAAGAGCCTCTATAAAATATGAAAATATGGGGAACCCTATACGTTTAAATTTTTTTTTATTTAAATAAATAAAAATAAAATGCATAGGGTTCCCCATATTTTCATTCTCAGCACAATACCAACCAAACAGCAACAGCCTGACGTTACCAGGGTGGGCGAGGACCATTGTTACTGGCCCTCCCCAGCCTAAATAACGCCAGCCTGTTACCACCTAGGCCCAGGAGCGCTATTTTTGACACTCCGGGCCTGTTGGTACCGGCTCTTCCCAGCACCCCTGTGGGGAGGGTACCGGGGTAATAATTGGGGGTTAGCGCTAGCTGTTTTTGGGGCTAGCACTAAGCTCTGGCTTAGTTATGGATTCAGTCAATAAGACAGCTTCCACTACTAAGCCTGAAAATGTAATAAAAAAAAAAAAAACACAACACATTGGAAAAATGATTTTATTTAAAAAAAACACTCCCCCCACAGCCCTCATTATCCATTTTATTAAAAGAAAAAAAAATGAATCTGCTGTAATCCATTGAATCCACAGTAATCCTCTGCATACACGGATCTGAAACGAGAAGAAAAAAAAAACACAAAAAATTGGTTATGACATTTTTGGCGCTGTCTGCTGGGGAGAGCACCCATGATGCAATGTCTACCCAAACAGGGAACCACCAATTGGTGCAAAACTACAACTCCCAGCATGCCCAGACAGCCTTTGGCTGTCTGGGCATGCTGGGAGTTGTAGTTTAGCAACAGCTGGAGTCTCCCTGTCTGGGTAGACACTGCCAGAAGGGTCTGTTCACATTATACAAAACGGACAATGTGAACAGAGCTTCAGATTAACTAGCCTAGTTCCCTTCTTTAGCTCCGCCCCCTAATTACATCATCACTAGGGGTGAAGCTACACGGACCTGGCCGGGACTCGAGGGAAGTAAGCGGACTTCGTCTTCTGTATACACTATATACAGCTATCTATAGATATCTGTATATAGTGTATACCGCCCAAAGGGTTAACCTACACTGTCCAGCAGTGTAAGTTAACTCTTTCCTTGGTGGGCTTGCGCATAGCCCACAGCTCAGCAAGGGGTTAAATGAGCCAGCAATGTGTATACTGTATACACATTGCAGGCTCACTGTAAGTTCTTGCTGAGTAGTAGATATACGATGTATACCTACGGCCCAGCGTCAGCTGTTCTCCCGGCTCTGTAGCCTTGAGAACAGCTGATCCGACATTCACATAAGGACGATCGCAGCGGGTGTCAGGAGGAGTGACATCCGCTGGGATCTGTCTCTTACTGCAGCTACTAATACTCACAAGCACACTCTGCTCCATGCTGGGAGCTGTAGTACCTGCATTAATAGACGTATCGCAGCGAGTGTAACTTCTGACACCCACTGCGATCTGTCTATTAATGCAGGTACTACAGCTCCCAGCATGGAGCAGAGTGTACTCCATGTTGGGAGCAGTAGTACTTGTAGTAAAGGAAAGATCACTGCGGGTATCACTCCTGACACCCGTTGTGATGCTTCTGTATAATGTATGGACGCGGCGGTCGCTCTCCTATGGTCCCCTGCACGGCCGTATATATACACATATTCCTATTTCTCACAGAGAGCTGGGATTGGCTGGAACCATCTGGCCAATCACAGCTCTGAAGGGAAATATGAATATGTGTATATATACGTGAGTGCAGGGGACCATAGAAGAGCGGCCAGCCGCATCTATACATTATACAAGAGGATCGCAAGGGACCCCGAGGATCTGTCAATTAGTACAGGTAACTACTACTCCCATCATGGAACAGTGTGTTCCATGCTGGGAGTAGTAGTACTACCTAAAAAATGTATTAAAAAAAAGTGAAAAGTGTCGGCTACATTTTTAGTGCTTTCACATAAATTGATCCCTGTTTAAAAATTAATAAACATTTCATAATAAATAGGTACATTTCGTTAGATACAATTTTTTCCATCACTACTGTATCTTTTTTTATTATTTTTTTGCTATTAGAATTAATTCTGTACGTTTGTTTACGGATAACGAATGCATTCGTAATTTACTGCATGCTTTCGGTAAATAATGAATGCATTCTTTATTTTGCTATTCATATTATCGTGGCTATTCGGGAATGTTCAAAATATGTTTTCGTGCATTTGGATCGGTCCGAATGCCCGAAAACGGTAAAATTCGGTAAATTACACATTCGTGCCGAAACCGAATTGCACATGTCTACCTTACATTTTTGGATGTTTGGCACGAGATAAATACATGCTGAATAGAAATTTCAACATTGACCATTCAATGTAAAGGGGTTAGGAAACCCTCTTGGGTACTGCTGATGCCTGCTCCTGACTGTGTGTTTCAGGAACTACTTTGCTTATTGATGCTTCTAGGCTTGGGCCTTAAATTTTTGGATGTTTAGCACAAGCTAAATACATGCTTAATAGAAATTTCAACATTGATCTTTCAATGTAAAGGGGTTATGAGACCCTCTTGGGTACTGCTTATGCCTGCTCCTTACTACTCCTGTGTCTTTCAAGAACTACTTGGCTTACTGTTGCTTCAGGGCTTGGGCCTTAAATTTTTGGATGTTGTGCACTAGCTTACATAAATGTTAATTGAGATTTCAACATTGATCTTTCAATCTTAGGGGTTATGAAATCCTCTTGTGTACTGCTGATGCCTTTTCCTGACACTGTCTTTCAGGAACTACTTGGCTTACTGATGATTGTGGGCTTAAACTTTTTGGATGGTAGCACTAACTAACATGCATCTTCAATAGAGATTTCAACATTCACCTTTTAATTTTAGGGGTTGTGAATCCCTCTTGTGTACTCATGCTGCTTCCTGCTCCACTCTGTCAGCCCTTTAGTCCTGAGACAGTGTATGACTCTGCCTCCTCATCCTCCTTCGTGTCCTCAGTCTTCACTGCCCGGACAAGTCTCAGTGGCCCTTCAGCATACCATGTGTGCAGGGCACGGCGGTGTCACGCTGTTCTTCACATGGTTTGCCTTGGCGAAAAAACTTTGGAAATAATGGCTGGTCAGGGCAATGGAGACATTGCGCCTACATCTCACTGTCACATGAGCCCTGTGGGGGCTTGTTAGATTTGACCCTTTGTACCCACACGCCGGGGTGTCCAGGACACTAAAACTTAGAATTTTAAAGTTAAATTTCAAAATCTTAAATTTAAATTAAAAAATCATACATTTCAATGGTCTCCTCATGCTTTAGCCAACTCCAGGCTGTGTAATTATATTCAATATATGGTTTACTGATACCGCTGCTGGGCCTGGGTCTGGGAATAAAAATTATGTTATGGTAGGTAGCACTAGCTAGCCAAAATCTTCGGTTTAAATTTCTGAATTCATCTTTTAATCTTAGGGATTGTGAAGGCCTAATGTCTACTCATGCTGCTGCCAACTCCTGGCTGTGCCATTCAGCCACTATATTGTCTCCTCATGCTGCCGACACCTCCACGCTGTGTCATTCAGCCACAATATGGTTTCCTCATGCTGCCAACACCTCCACGCTGGGTCAGTCACTATATGGTCTCCTCATGTTGCCAACACCTTCACGCTGTGTCATTCAGCCACTATATGTTCTCCTCATACTGATGTCACCTCCAGGCTCTGTCATTGTGCCATTCTGCGGCAGTGATTCTAAAAATGATGCCGGTAACCTGCATGTTATTCTGAATAACAGTATTATTTCACTACCCCCAGCACACTCCATATGTGTGTTAGAACACAGCAATGTGTTCCATACCCCTATTGAGGCTCTCTGTAGGCCAGAAATAGCCGTTTTAAATATAAATATAAATAATTTTTTTTCGGATGAATCGAATTTTTAAAAGTGCGCTCATCTCTAATACAGTCCTCTGTATAAATAGATCATGGGAGAGATTGATAGTTAACTATATAATCCCTCTACAAGGTCATTAATAAATATGTTAAAAAGAATAGGACCCAAAACTGTCCCCTGTGGTACCCCACTAGTAACAGTCACCTAATCAGAGTATGTGCCATTAATAACTACCCTCTGTTTCCTATCACTGAACCAGTTACTTACTTACTTACACATATTTTCCCCCAACCCAAGACCAGGACAATGTACCGCCTACCTGCAATCAAAGACAGTTAAGACGACCATTTAGATGCCGCTGTCACTTTTGACAGCAGCCTCCAAAGATTTAAAAGCCAGCAGCGGATGGTATTTGTGATGGCTTCTACTACTGAAAACAGCCGGTAAGGAGCTGGCTTGATTCCTGAGCCGGCTTCATAAATAGTTAATGGTGCCATGACTGATCAGATCCATCATGGGGTCGTGAAGGGGTAATGCTTATTGTGGGTATTGCTATGCTTTGTCTTAAAAGTGCAGCAAAATAAATATATATTAATATAAACTAGAGGCTTATGTATACACTGAACATTTTTGAACAGCGCTTCACTACAACGCTAAGTATTGCATAAAAAAAAATAATAACCTAGACTTGATGTTGAGTATCTGGAAACTGATGAGTATACTGCACTTTCGGGCCACAATGCACTGTGTAGAGATGTGCAGTGTTTGTGCAATCCAATGCAATCTTTATGCGTTAAACAAATGACTTTATATAAAAACCAATCAATTTGCTTTAATTATTTTAGGACTGAAATTGTGGGAATCAATTTGAAAGCCATCCTGCTTACATATGGCAGAGAAGGTATCTACTACAGTTAAGGACTCGGATACAACTGAGGATGACACCTGCCAGCACCTACAGGACACAACTCTTCTTGCCACCCACCTAAAAAAGGTGGAAAATCACATTACAGATGCACGGCGCTTCTGCCATCTTCCAAAACGGTCATCAGTTGATATTGAGTTCAAAGATTTATCTTATTCTGTAAGAGAAGGGCCATGTTGGAGGAAGAGAGGTGAGTAAAGTGGTCAATGAAAGAAGTGCTAAATGATAAAAAAAAAAACAACAAAAAAAAAAACACACACACACATTTTCATACCCAGAACAAAATATATTAATACATTTAGGTGAATAATATGGACTGGCTGAGATCCCCTGCATAGCCAGAGTGCTGCTGGCAGGGCTGTGTTTACAGACCATGCTGTCCTAGGCAGCAGAATTGTTTTCATACAGATCTGACAAATATGCAGCAAAAACCATGTGTTACAAGCAGACTTTGCTGCTAATCATTGAGGATCACACCCCTATACACAACAAGTGGTGAAACATAACTCTGCAGATACATTTTGCAACAGTTCTGACCCATGTAAATTCAACTAAAGGGGCAGCTACATCAAAAGAATTTATCTATTTTTTACATTTTTTTAAACAGACTGAAGTGCTGCCCTAGGCAAATGCCTTCTGGAGCCTAGTGGCAAATACAGCCCTGTAGATGGGGTATTTAACCTCTTTAACAATAATAAAATATTGGCCCTCATTTACTTTGCTGAAACCCACTAGTTTTTGTGCATAGTGTCTGAGACATGTCGGAGACATGTCTCAGACAGTGTGCGACAGCGCGCATCAGGAAAATCCAACTAACCTGACGTTGCATTGTGAAAAGCCGAAAAATGGTGTGGTCTGCCGTAAAGGGGACATGGCCAGCCCAAAAGGGGCGTTGTTTCACAACCCAAACTATTTACTAAAGAATTCACTGAAAATCCTGTGAATAAATGGCTGGAAATTTACACCTAGAAAATCTGGTCAGAAATTTTTCCTGACTTGTAAATCTGTGATCCCAATAGTAAATAGAGTGGAATCCTTCAAGTCTGAAACAACATTTCACACATGTAAAACATCCTAAACTCTTAGTAAATGAGGCCCAATGTTGTGATTCAGATATACTGGAAGAGAAATATAGACATACACATAAATTTTCATATTTGCCTGCACCTTTATCCAGCAAAAAAAGAAATTCTGTAAATACAGGTTTTGGTCAGAAAAAGGTAACATCGATATTAAATCATATTTCTATTGAGCATTGTTTTCTAGTTTCTGATTTCTCTCAGGATGGAGTCATCACTGTCAGCAATGAATTTTTTGGATTCCATTGAGAACCCAAAAATTATACACAATTGATAAAATTGATAAATCATATTCATTAAAGCATTAATGTTCTTTATATAAACTTTTGACATATTGCCCAGACATGGCAAAAGTTTAGATCACATAGAACGGGTTCCAGAATGATCATGATTTGTTATGTCAAATTCCCCCAACAGGATGCCATTCACCCGGACACAAGCTGATGGACAGGGATCCACCCAAGGAAATTGTTGTGTTTACCCATCATCTTCAGGGTTTGTTCCATATAGATCCAATTTACCGAGTCAAAGGCCTTCTCTGCATCGTTTGATAACATTAATTGAATCTTCCTTGGCCGGGCAAAGTGGATCAAGTTTATTGTTCTTGTTGTATTGTCCCGTGGCTCTCTCCCTGCCATAAAGCCTACCTGTTACGGGTGAATGATATCCTCAAGGACCGCAGATAAACTGTTAGCTAGAATTTTGGAGAACAGTTTTAGGTCATTATTTGAAAGCAAAATGGGCCAATAATTAGCACATTGGGAAGTGTCTTTCCCTTCTTTTGTGATAACTGTAATGTATGCAGGAGTAGAAAGTTGCCAAAAAGTGAGGAGACAGAATTTTTTCAAATGTTTTATAATATTTTAGTGACAGCACATCAGGGCCGAGGGCTTTCGCCTCCTGGGAGTGCCTGATAGCCAGTTTTAATTCTTCCTCTGTCAGGGGTCACTTTAATAGTTCTACCTCTTCCCTTTTCAGTTTGGAAGCCCAGAGTCAGTAATATATTTCTTAATTCTGTTTCTGAATTTTACACAAGTGCTGGGTTATGCCGATCTACATTACTTAGATCCGTATATAGATCCCTAAAGGCACCTGCTATTTCGCTGGGTCGATGCACTAGTGTTTGTTCCCACGTTTGTATGCAAGGAATATTTGAGTTCCCCTCCTTTGTTTTTAATGCCCAGGCTAGTGTTTTTCTCCTGTGTCATCATTCTCATAAAAATGTCTCCTACATTTTGCTATATATATTTTTTTTGCATTATCAGCCAGCATCTGTCTTAATTCTTCCTGTTTTTATTATATAATGTAATCTTATGTTTGCTTTCTAACATTAACCAGTTTTAGATTTAAAGAATTAGTATTCAGTTCCTGGATAAGAACCTCCAAATCATTCCTGGATCCTTTCCAAATAAAAATAATGCCATCGATATACCACCGCTGGCGCACGAGATCCGCCCCAATCCTGGGAGACATAATTTGATTCTCCCAGGCTGCCATAAAAAGGTTGGCATAACTTGGCACGAATCTCGTGCCCATAGTGGTACCGGTTAACTGTAGCTAAAAGTCATCCTCAAAATTAAAATTGTTGTGTGTTAAAATGAAATAGATAGATTGTAGGATAAAATCTATTTGTTCTGGTAAAATGTCTTCTTTAATTAAAAGTTGTCTGACCGCCTCTAGGCCGGTTTCATGTTTAATTATTGTATATAAGGAGCTTATGTCTAGAGAGGCCAGTATATAGTCTGACTCCCATACAGCACTTTAGAAAATTGGGATGGCTTGAGTAATGTCTTTTACATAAAAAGTGGTATCTTGTACAAATGGTTGGAGGGACCAGTCTATAAACTGTGAAAGATTGGAAGTTAATGAGTGAATACCAGATTCAATTGAAAGGCCAGGGGGGGGATAATGCAATCTTTATGTATCTTGGGAAGGCAGTAGAAGACAGGAAGTCTTCCCTGCGTTCCCAAGATAAAATCATGTTCTTTACTGTTAATAACTTCCGAAGGGAGTGCATCCTCACAAAGTGTCTTCAATTCTTTGCTGTATTCAGCTGTGGGATCCAACCTCAGTTTCATGTAGGTTTTTGTGTCAGATAATTTTCTGAAACATTCTTGATTATATTTGGAAGTGTCCAAAAGAATGATACCACCCCCTTTATCTGCAGGGCGGATGGTGAAACCTTCGTTCTCTTGTAATTCAGTTTTTCTTTGTAAGTAATATTATTTTTTGAAGTAGGTTTAATTTTCCTGAGGTCGGCTTCCACATCCTTTTTAAAAGCAAGTATATCAGGACCGGCCAACTGTTTTGGATAAAAACTAGATTTTAAAGTGTATGTGGTATGTTTGCATCTGCTGGGTTGTGTGGTCGGTATGGTAATTGGTGGTTTGAGAAAATATTTTTTAAGACAAAGTCTTCGGACATATTTTTCTAACCCAATATGTGTCAAATTTACTAATGGGTTGGCTCGGAGAAAACTTTAATCCTTTGTTGAGTAAAGATTTTTGGGGATCGGTTAAGGAACATTTGTTGAATATGATATCTGAGTTGGCTAATTGGTGTAATACTCACGTTTCTGAAGACAGGAACTACGGTGTATGTGGATCTGCTGGACCTGTGTGGCGGATGACTTGGACCGTACCAAGGAGCAGAGTCTAAGGCGCCGCTGGTCTTCACCAGAGCCCGCCACAAATCAGGGTGGGCTTGCAGCTGCAGGCGACACCCAGGTCGCTACCCCTGGCACGGCTTGACCACACAGGCGGCAGAGGAGGTACAGGAGGGATGAGACAACTCGTAGTCTGGATAGCAGTAGGTCAGGACAGGCGGCACAGTAGCGTAGTTAGGACGTAGCAAGAGTTCAGTAGGCAAGCGGCAGAGGACCAAGGAAAAGTCACAAGAGCAGGAGATCTGGTACACGGCATGGCAATACAATGGAACGCTTTCTCTAGGGCACTTGGCAACAAATATCTGGCAGAGAACTGAGGAGGGTGGAGGAATTTATAAATAAGCCACAGCTGGTTACACTAATGAGTGTACTGGCCCTTTAAATCTTAAAGCTCTGGGCGTTACACTAATGAGTTTACTGGCCCTTGAAATCTTAAAGCAGAGGCAGAGAGGCGGAGGCAGAGACAGGAGAAACACCCGGAGAGTGACGGACTGGGGCTCGCATGCGGGCGCATCCCGCGATGCGAGTCCCAGCCCCGTCGGCAGCAGAAGTTAAGGGGACCATACGCTCACGGCCAGTGTGTGAGGCCGGAGCGCATAGCGTAACAATTGGTCTTTCCTACTTTTAGCAGGGGGTTGTGTTTCTTTATGTATCTTGTTTATATCGTCGTCATCTCCTCTTTTTCTGGGAGTGTTTGTGCAGGGCATTGGTTGAGTAAGAGGAATGTGGTGGATGTCTGTTTGGATGGTGTGTGTTTTGTACTGGTTGTGTATTACATTTAGTGATTATTTTTGAAACAGTTGAGTTGGTGAACTTGGTGGATAATATTGGTGTTGGATACTTGCGTCTGGGATACTGACGTTATCTGTAAGGACGTGGTTGTGGTGATTGGTGACATGGAAAGTAATAGTTGTGGTTGTGTCTTGAAGGGGGGTTGTAGAAATTGTGATAAAAAGGTCTGTGTGGTGTCCCGGTACAGTATTGCATACCGTACCTAGTGTAGAGGTCCCCAAAGTCAGAGTAACTATGTTCAGGTATGGTTCCTAAGGTGGGACAGCCCCTAGTCGCCTCTCCTCAAATTTATCTATAATGCTAATATATGTAGATGTTTAATAAATATATATATTAATGTATAGTACTTACCTTGTTCAGCGTTGCAGGACCTTCGGTCATGTGACCATTCTAATAACAGCTATGGTATGTTATAGGACCTTAGAAGGTCCTTGGGTCACGTGTTACCCACAAATCTCTGTAATGGGGATTGACATCAGTATGGACCAATTAGCGTTAGTCCAGCCCCTGCCCATATAAGGGAGCTGCGTCCAATTATCGCTCTCTTTGGTTGCTTCTCTCGTGGGTGTCGGACTAACAGGACGGTGCTACGCAACTTTCAAAGACACGCTAGGCGAAAAACCTGCTGGCCTCAGCTGAACCAAAACCGTGAGTTTAAATCTAATTCCCCTCTAAAGCTAACGTGACTACTGGATAGCAACTAATTCCCCTAAATCCAGTGGAACAACGCACAGTACTAAAAAACTCTAAATGCTAAACTCCCAACCATTGTCAATCTCGAAGGAAAACCATTGTTATGCTTAGAGACTGTTATGTTATTGAAGCTTGCAGAAAAACTTCAGTAAACGTTAATACTGTTTCAGAAAACTCTCCAGTTGTGGACAATCTATTCTTATTATCTACCTCCCTATCGCTCTTGGGAAGGGTGACGGTAGGAAAAGCATTATTGAGAAGCCCGCACCCTGGCATCACGAATAGCAAGGGTTAACAAGCACCCTTTAATAACCGCACAGATACACTCCCCACTACCCTACATCCCCCAGGCTATCACATCTGTGTCTGCTGTGAGGAGATTTGCTGGCACTTCTCACAGTGTTGCCTCTCCCAAAAAAATTAGTGTTCATCTTAGCTGCCACGATAATTGTTTGGATTTTTTCTGGGTGATCTCTTTCTCAAGATTGTAGGCTCTTCAAATTATTTTTTTATTCATCATTGATTGTGAATGAATTCAGAAGATCCTTCATTTTCATGATTTCTTTATCTAATTCAACAACCAGCTCTTTTCTCCTTTCAATAACTAGTTTCACAATACTCACTGATTGTTCTTTGAGTAGAGAGTCCCATTTTTGATTGAACTCAGGACTGTTTAAATCACTTGTAGCTACCTTATGGACCGTCAAACCTTTTGGTGTGATGCCCAAATTTAGGTAGTGCTGCAGACTTTTACCTTCCCACTGCAGTCTTAATCTTTTACAGAGTATATATTCTAAATGTCTTAACGTTTGTGCTATTGTCGGATTGTCTTTAGAATTATTATGTGACTGTGAGGAGTCAGGGAGCTGGTTGTTTCCAAGAAAGCAGAAATCATCTATAATTTTCTTTTTGGACTCAAGATGTGTCCAAATATTCATATTGAAAAGCAAAATCACTAAAGGGTATATGAAAATGAAAAAAGAAGAAAGTCGAGTAGGAAGCCAGAAGTCAAGGATGCCGGGTAATACAAAAGATACAGGGAACGCACGCTAGCTACTGAAGTCAAGACTGTTTCACAGGTGCTGACTGGGAGCCAACTGCTGGGTTAAATAGTTAGGCCACAGGTGCTCAATCATTCAGCTGACCAGCCAGACAGCAGGGTGTAACCCGGCAACCAAATAAACAAAGAACCTGTCAGAACTTATTAACCCTGTAGGTTCTGACAGTACCCCCCCCCCCCCTTTAGGAGGGGCCACCAGACCCTTCACAATCTGAGAGAAAAGAGGTCTTGACTTGGATACAGATGGACCATCAATGTCCTCATCTGTATCCTCATCCTTCAAATTACACCACTCATTAGTGTCCTCAGAGTCATACTCCCGAATATCAGTACTTCCCCTTGACTGCAAGTAGACTTGAGTACACTCCACCCTCTTATCACCCATGGTGTCATATGATGCTGGTTCAGCCAGAGACTGCTGGAAAACAGGTTTTACAATACTCTTAGATAGAGATGAGTGAATCGAAGTTGACGAACTCGAATTCATTACGAATTTCATGAAAAATTCGATTCGCAACGAATACGAATATCGCCGTGATTCTATCGCACGAATCGCTTCATTAAACTCCATTTTACAGCGTTCCAGCCTATTGGAGACCTAAGATGGCGGATCCACATGTGAGTACATGGGGCAGGGGATTATGGGAGGGCGGGAAACAGTGGGAAGGAATGAAGGTAGGCGGGCTGACCTTGAACCACATGTGAGATGCAGCCTATCAGTGTTCACTGACCCCTGTGATGTCACAGCCCCTATATAATCGGCGGCCATCTTGCCTCTCTTCATTTCATCTATGCACTCAGATGGAGAGGACGGGACTGCGTGTGTGTGAATAGCTCCTACCACAGCGTTACACTGCAACTGCTAGTCACATCATCATTAGGGAAAGTCAGGAGTGCAGAGTGCTGTGCTGTTACACTGAGAAGGATCATTGATAGCTAAACCTCCTATTCACGTTATTGAGTATTGCAGTATGTCAGCTGCCTCATACAGATCTCCAAGCTGCCTGAACTTTCTGAAGCATCTTATCTCCTCATTTTTCAGCCCAATTGAGTTTATTTTTATTTGCTTCACAAATCTTCTGCTACTCAGAATTGTGTGACAGAGTGCAATTTAGGGTTTAATCCCTGGATTTTATTTTGTGTTGCTGCACTGTTGGGTCCTGCTGCTGTTCAGAAATAAGTCATATTAGTGTGGACTTTAGTGCCTTTTTATCATTTTCACCTGTTACTCTGTCTCTGTGCTAAATTCAGTGTTATACTACACGTTATACACCTCCCGGAGTATTAAAGAAAAAAAGTTTTTCCTGCGTACAAATATGTTATTTCAGTGGCCTTATCATTGCAAAGGGCCTACATACAAGCAAATAGCGTACCATATACTACCTTTTTTTCTGTCTCTGTGCTAAATTAAGTGTTATACCACACGTTATACACCTGCCGGTGTATTAAAGAAAAAAAAGGTTTTCCTGCGTACAAATACGCTTAACAGTGGCCATATCATTGCAAAGGGCCTAAATACAAGCAAATAGCGTACCATATACTACCTTTTTTCCTGTCTCTGAGCTAAATTCAGTGTTATACCACACGTTATACACCTGCCAGTGTATTAAATAATTTTTTTTCCCCTGCATACAAATACGCTTTTTCAGTGGCCTTATCATTGCAAAGGACCTACATACAAGCAAATAGCGTACCCTATACTACCTTTTTTTCTGTCTCTGTGCTAAATTAAGTGTTATACCCTCATAAACGCACTAAGTATGTCAGGCAGGGAAGTGCCAGCACGTGCACAGAGAAGGGGCAGAGGCCTACATACATCAGGCAGAGTTGGCAGCAGACTTGGGGCGAGTGGCAGCAGGAGTCGCAGCAATAGGCCTGAGCTCCTGTTAACACCCAGCGGTCGTGTCGTCGACCCATCTCTCCTCGTCAATTGGTTTGCACACTCATCCCCATCATCACAAGCGACATCTGACAACCCCAGTCAAGAGTCGGTGGATTCCTCAAACACAACCCTCAGTTGGTATGGCCCGGGAGCAGTCCCTGTAATCCCATTGCCTTTGTCCTATGCTGTTCCCTCTCCCAAAGAAGTATCTCATGCTTTGGGTTCAGCTCCACTATTTAGCGAGGACAATGTAATAGAGGACAGTCAGCATCTAATGGGCAGCCAAGAATGTGAGGAGACATGCGTCCCTTGCTCCGCAAGGCGGCCAAGTAGTGATGCGGAGAGTGACGTGGGAGGCGGTGTTTCAATTGCTCAGGGTCCTGAGGCAGACACTGTTGTGGAACACAAGGAGGACATCAGTGATGTGCACACATCTTTTGATGATGATGAAGCCGATCGCAATTGGGAGCCGGGTGCAGAAGCCGGGGCTTCATCATCATCAGGAGAAGAGATTTGCTCTTTGTCTATGAGGCAGCAAGGCGGTAGCACGGTTGGCAATCAGCGTGGTGGTGTCAGTAGTGGAAATTCAGGAGCCAAACGTGCCAGGGGGAGACCACCTGCTTCGCGGCAAGCTACCATTCAGGGAGGTAGTGGAACAGGGGTTCCTGGAGACGGCGCCAATAGCAGTGAAATAGTGCGAACTACGGGTGGGAAAATCAGCTACTCTGTGGTGTGGTTGTTCTTCATAAAGAATCCGGAGGACCTTAGCGTAGTCACATGCAAAATCTGGGGGCAGAAAGTGAAGCATGGCCAGGGTCCCAATCTCTGCACCACGGCCCTGCGTCAACACATGATTCGCCACCATAAAGCGGCCTGGGATAACCGTGGCTCCGAGGTAGTGGTCCAGCCTGCCGCATCACCCAGTGGCCATCCGCTCTCTCCGTCATCCAGCCAAGGCTCCACCACCTCAGCCGAAGGGAGCATTGTGTCAAACCATCCTTCTTGCGCTCCTGCTTCTTCCGCTCATAGTCAGCCATTCTGCCAACAATCGATCGGCGAAGCCATGTCCAAGAGACAACAGTATGCGCCCACTCATCCAATGGCACAGAAGTTGAATGTGCTTCTGTCCAAGTTGCTGGTGTTGCAGTCCCTCCCTTTCCAACTGGTGGACTCTGCAGCTTTCAGGGAATTGATGGCTTGTGCCGAGCTGAGGTGGAGAGTCCCAAGCCGTCGTTTCTTTGCGAAGAAGGCAGTACCAGCACTGCATAAGTTTGTACAAGAGAAGGTGAGCCAGTCCTTGAGCCTGTCGATGTGTTCAAAAGTGCACGGCAGCGCCGATGTGTGGAGCTGTAACTATAAAGACAATATATAAAAGACAATACATGTCTTTTACGGCCCACTGGGTAAATGTTGTTCCTGCACAGCCACAGCAGCAACTTGGACAGGTCACACCGCTTCCTCCTCCACGCTCTCGCTCCCAGGCAGTTGGTCCTTTTACAGTGTGCGCCTCCTCCTCCCCCGTGTCCTCGGCCTCCACTGCACATCCAAATCTCGGTGGCCCTTCATCGTTACATGTGTGTAGGGCACAGCGGTGTCAAGCCGTCCTTCACATGGTTTGCCTTGGCGAACGGAGTCACACAGGGGAGGAACTGCTGAAGTTCATTAGGGAAGAAATCCGAGTAGGGCTTACTCCACGAAATCTGGAAATGGGAACCAGGGTGACTGACAATGGGAAGAACATTGTGGCCACGCTGCGACAAGGTAGTGTGAACCATTCGCCCTGCATGGCACACGTGTTGAATTTGGTTGTCAAGAAGTTCATCAAGTCTTCACCCCATTTGCAAGACGTCCTGACAATGGCAAGGAAACTGTGCATGCACTTCAGCCACTCGTACACCGCCAAGCACACTTTGCTTGAGCTGCAGCGTCAGAACGGTATCCCACAACATAGTCTCATTTGTGACGTTGCCACACATTGGAATTCCACCCTCCATATGTTGGACAGACTATACGAACAAAGAAAAGCCATCACGGATTTTTTGATGATACAAGCAGATAGGAGTACTCCCCTGTGTAACTTCAATGTGAACGAGTGGCAGCTCATACGTGACACCTGCCGTTTGCTGAGGCCCTTTGAGGAAGCCACATTTTTGGTTAGTCGTTCGAATTACCCCATGAACGACGTAATTCCACTCCTACATTTACTCCAAAAAATTATTGAAAACATGGCTGGTCACAGCAATGGAGATGTTGCGCCTACATCAGAAGGCTACATGAGTCCTGTGGGGGATAAACTGGAGGAGGATGATGAGGGCAGAGCGGAGCACAGTTTACGGTGGATGAGATGGCCGGTGTTTCTGGTCATTGGACAGGAGGGGAGGAGCAGGAGCAGCCAGAGGAGCTGGAGGGTTATTACGAAGGTGGCGAGACAGAGGACCCAGACACACCGTGGCAGTGTGCAGTGGAGATGGAGGCAGGTAGTCCCAATGAGTCACTGTCACAAATGGCACGATGCATGCTTAGTTGCTTGCGTAGTGACCCCCGAATTGTCAAAATTCGTCAGCGCGATGAATTCTGGATCTCCACCTTATTAGACCCTCGCTACCGGCCCAGAATGGGGGCCTTTTTTACACCCACTGAGAGGGAGGACAAACTGACCTACTTCAGGGAGCTTCTACGTAATCGGTTGGCAGATGCCTATCGGCCACATGGCCCATCCACTCGCAGGTCTGACTCGGGGGGCCCTCTGCGCTCACCTTCCACTGCCACGGCTGCTGGGGAGGGGAGGGGTGGCAGGAGCAGTACCGGCTCAATCAGCAGCAGCCTGAGTCTACAGTCACTGATGAGTAGCTTCCTTCAGCCGCATAGTGAAGCTACTCATCAGCAGCAGGTGGACATGGAGCAGGACCTGAACCAGAAGGTGATGGCTTACCTCGACATGACCCTGTCAACAACCGTTGAAGATCCGCTGGACTTTTGGGCAGCCAAACTCGATTTATGGCCGCAACTAGCGGAGTTTGCCCTGGAAAAGCTGTCCTGCCCGGCCAGTAGTGTGCCATCAGAGCGGGTGTTTAGTTCGGCCGGGGCCATAGTCACCCCAAGGCGAACTCGTCTGTCCACTGCAAATGTGGAGAGACTGACGTTTGTCAAGATGAATCAGGGATGGATCAGCCAGGATTTCCAGCCACCAATGACAGATGGGTCTGAGTAGATTGACCATGCTCCTACAACAACATTTTCTCTTTTGTGGTTGGTTATGAAACCCTCTGGGGCAGACCTGGGGATTGTGCGGCCCGTTTGACACATACGGCCCTTTGATTGGCTCTGACCGGCCCGTGCTGATTGGGGAACAATTATGCTGCCTAATCTGGGGGACATCTATGCTGCCTAATCTGAGGGACAAGTATGCTCCTAATCTGGGTGACATCTATGCTGCCTAATCTGGGGGACAACTATGCTCCGAATATGGGGAAAACTGAAGCTTCTGGCTTTGGGCCTATAATTTTTTGAAGTTTAGCAGTAGCTAAATACATGCTTAATGCAAATGTCAACATTGATCTTTAAATGTAAGGGGTTATGAAACCCTCTTGGGTACTGCAAATGTATGCTCCAGACTCATTCTGTGTCTTTCAGGAATTACTGGCCTCCCTGGTGCCTCAGGCCTTGGGCCTTAAATTTTTGGATGTTTAGCAGTAGCTAAATACATGCTTAATGCAAATTTCAACAATGATCGTTAAATTCTCGGCGCTCTGCCAGGGCCTTCTCCTACCCCGCCTGGGCCGATCCGAGGACCTCACTAACCAACTCACTCACTAATCCAATCGCTTATAGCAACGGGCGGTGTGTACAAAGGGCAGGGACTTAATAAACGCCAGCTTATGACCCTCACTTACTGGTAATTCCTCGTTTTTCGGTCCCGAACAGCCCGACCGAGCAGCCGGGTCACTTTCACTTTAGAAGCGGCAGCCAGCTTTGACCGCCGCTTCTAAACGGTTAATACCGCACATCGCCGCGATCGGCGATGTGTGGTATTAGCCGCGGGTCCCGGCCGTTGATGAGCGCCGGGACCGACGAGATATGATGCGGGATCGCGGCGCGATCCCGCTTCATATCGCGGGAGCTGGCGCAGGACGTAAATATACGTTCTGCGTAGTTAAGGGGTTAAAAATTTTTTATTTTGTCAGACAATTTCGATAAAATTTTGCGTTTTTTTGGGGTGGATTGTGAAGCCCGGGTGACGGGTGTGTAGTGTGTACTCGTGCATCAGCCAACTCCAGGCTGTGTCTTTCAGGCAATCTATGGGTTACTGATGCAGCTGAGGTGGGGCCTTGGTCTTGGAATTTCAATTATTTTAAAAAATTGAACATATTGTGTGGTTTATTATATTATAGAAGAATGTCTTTGGGTGGTCCACCGTCCTGCCTTATAGAGTCTTCTGAAATGTTGGATATGCGCTTGTGCTTACACAAAGTTGTAAATAAAAAAAAAAAATGTATACAATTTTTTTGATTTTGGGGCGGATTGTGAAGCCCTGTGTGTACTGGTGCATCAGCCAACTCCAGGCTTTGTCCTTCAGGAAATGAATGGGTTCCTGATGCTGCAGAGGTGGGGCCTGGGTCTGGTATTTTAAAATTTTTGGATTGCGGGTGCTACAAAAAAAGATGGACACACCCTAATCCGTTCAGTGGAGCGCGCCTGCGGCCCCGGACATCTGAGGGCATAACACACCTGTTATTGCTCGAACTCAGGAGAAGGGGGTTCATCATCGGGAGAAGAGAGTTGCAGGTTGCCCTTGAGTCAGCAAGGCGGTAGCACGGTTGGCAGTCATCGTGGTGTGGCAGTAGTGGAAATTCTGGAGCCAAACGTGCCCGGGGGAGACCACCTGCTTCGCGGCAGCTTACCTTTCCGGGAGTTAGCGGGTTACCAGCATCGGTCGATGAAAGATAGAGACACGCTAATCCGTTCAGTGGAGCGCGCCTGCGGCCCTGGAAATCGGAGGGCATAACACACCTGGTATTGCTTGATCTCGCAATTGATCGTGCAAAGGTAGGGGGTTATTAAAGCCTCTTGGGTACTGCTGAGGCCTACTCTTGACTGCTCCTGGTGCAATGTATGGGGTAATTAAACACTCTTGGGTAGTGTTTTTTTTTTTTATTTACTGATAATTTTATCAGTAATAAAATTGAATTTTCCAGAATGCTAATCGTTGCACAACGGAACGCTTGTTGCGTGTGATTTTTTAATGAAAAAAATAAAAAAAATACGGACAGGGATTAACTCTGCTTCATCATTTTGGGTGAAAAAAGTCCTTTGGTGATCTGATCTTTTGGAGACAGATGCGCTTACACACATATTGAATTCGTTTTTGTAAAAAAATTTAAAACATTGTGTGGTTTATTATTTTTGAGAAGAATGTTTTTGGGTGGTCCACCGTCCTGCATTATAGAGTCTTGTGAACTGTTGGATATGTGCTTGTTCTTACACAAAGGTATTTCTTTAAAAAATTTCTAAAATGTTGTTGTTTTTTGGAGGGGATTGTGAAGCCCTGGTGTGTACTCTTGCATCAGCCAACTCCAGGCTGTGTCATGCAGGCAATATATGGGTTACTGACGCCGCAGGGGTGGGGCCTGGTTCTGGAAATTTCAAAATTTTTGGATAGCGGGTGCTACCAATGAGAAATCTTTGTCAAAAATTTCATATATTGTGTTTTTTTTTTTTTTTGGGGGGGGGGGGGGGGGGGGTTGTGAAGCCCTGGTGTGTAGTGTACTAGTGCATCAGCCAACTCCATGCTGTGCCATTCAGCCACTAAATGGTCTCCTCTTACCACGCTATGTCAACGCTATGTCATTCAGTCACTATATGTGTTACGCCGAGCACTCCGGGTCCCCGCTCCTCCCCGAGGCGCTCGCAGCGTCCTCTCATTCGCAGCGCCCCGTTCAGACCTCCTGACCGGGTGCGCTGCGATATTACTCCCAGCCGGGATGCGAATCGCGACGCGGGTAGCGCCCGCTCGCGATGCGCATCCCGGCTCCCGTACCTGACCCGTTCTCCGTCTGAGTTGTCCCGGTGCGCGCCGCCCCGCTCCTTAGGGCGCGCGCGCGCCGGGTCTCTGCGATTTAAAGGGCCACTGCGCCACCGATTGGCGCAGCAGGCCTAATCAGTATCTTCACCTGTGCACTTCCTACTTATACCTCACTTCCCCTGCACTCCCTTGCCGGATCTTGTTGCCATTGTGCCAGTGAAAGCGTTTCCTTGTGTGTTCCTAGCCTGTGTTCCAGACCTCCTGCCGTTGCCCCTGACTACGATCCTTGCTGCCTGCCCTGACCTTCTGCTATGTCCGACCTTCTTCTTGTCTACTCCCTTGTACCGCGCTTATCTCAGCAGTCCGAGAGGTTGAGCCGTTGCCGGTGGATACGACCTGGTTGCTACCGCCGCTGCAAGACCATCCCGCTTTGCGGCGGGCTCTGGTGAATACCAGTAGCAACTTAGAACCGGTCCACCGACACGGTCCACGCCAATCCCTCTCTGGCACAGAGGATCCACCTCCAGCCAGCTGAATCGTGACAGTAGATCCGGCCATGGATCCCACTGAGGTCCCACTGCCAGTTGTCGCCGACCTCACCACGGTGGTCGCCCAGCAGTCGCAACAGATAGCGCAACAAGGCCACCAGCTGTCTCAACTGACCATGATGCTACAGCAGCTACTACCACAGCTTCAGCAATCATCTCCTCCGCCAGCTCCTGCACCTCCTCTGCAGCGAGTGGCCGCTTCCAGCCTCCGATTATCCTTGCCGGATAAATTTGATGGGGACTCTAAGTTTTGCCGTGGTTTTCTTTCGCAATGTTCCCTGCATTTGGAGATAATGTCGGACCAGTTTCCAACTGAAAGGTCTAAGGTGGCTTTCGTAGTCAGCCTTCTGTCTGGGAAAGCCCTGTCATGGGCCACACCGCTCTGGGACCGCAATGATCCTGTCACTGCCTCTGTACACTCCTTCTTCACGGAGATTCGAAGTGTCTTTAAGGAACCTGCCTGAGCCTCTTCTGCCGAGACTGCCCTGCTGAACCTGGTCCAGGGTAATTCTTCTGTTGGCGAGTACGCCATCCAGTTCCGTACTCTTGCCTCCAAATTATCCTGGAATAACGAGGCCCTCTGCGCGACCTTTAAAAAAGGCCTATCCAGTAACATTAAAGATGTGCTGGCCGCACGAGAAATTCCTTCTAACCTACATGAACTTATTCATCTTGCCACCCGCATTGACATGCGTTTTTCCGAAAGGCGTCAGGAGCTCCGCCAGGATATGGACTTTGTTCGCACGAGGCGGTTTCTCTCCCCGGCTCCTCTCTCCTCTGGTCCTCTGCAATCCATTCCTGTGCCTCCCGCCGTGGAGGCTATGCAAGTTGACCGGTCTCGCTTGACACCTCAAGAGAGGACACGACGCCGCATGGAGAACCTTTGCCTGTACTGTGCCGGTACCGAACATTTCTTGAAGCATTGTCCTATCTGTCCTCCTCGCCAGGAAAGACGCACGCTGACTCCGCACAAAGGTGAGACAGCTCTTGATGTGAACTCTGCTTCCCCACGTCTTACTGTGACTGTGCGGATGTCTTCTTCTACCTTCTCCTTCTCTGCTATGGCCTTCTTGGATTCCGGATCTGCAGGAAATTTTATTTTGGCCTCCCTCATCAACAGGTTCAACATCCCAGTGACCAGTCTCGCCCGACCCCTCTACATCAACTCTGTTAACAATGAAAGATTGGACTGTACCGTGCGTTACCGCACGGAACCTCTCTTAATGTGCATCGGACCCCATCACGAAAAAATTGAATTTTTGGTCCTCTCTAACTGCACTTCAGAGATCCTTCTTGGATTACCGTGGCTTCAACGCCATTCCCCAACCCTTGATTGGACCACAGGGGAAATCAAGAACTGGGGTACTTCTTGCCACAAGGACTGTCTTAAACCGGCTCCCAGTACTCACAGTCGTGACCCTGTTGTTCCTCCGGTATCTGGTCTTCCTAAGGCCTATCTGAACTATGCTGATGTTTTTTGCAAGAAACAAGCAGAGACTTTGCCTCCTCACAGGCCTTATGACTGTCCTATTGACCTCCTCCCGGGTACTACTCCACCCCGGGGCAAAATCTATCCTCTGTCTGCTCCAGAAACCCAAGCCATGTCGGAATACATCCAGGAGAACTTAAAAAAGGGGTTTATCCGCAAGTCCTCCTCTCCTGCCGGAGCTGGATTTTTTTTTGTCTCCAAAAAAGATGGCTCCCTACGCCCTTGCATTGATTACCGCGGACTTAATAAAATCACGGTAAAAAAACGCTACCTCCTAACTCTTATCTCGGAACTCTTTGACCGCCTACAAGGCGCCCACATCTTTACCAAGCTGGACTTAAGAGGTGCTTATAATCTCATCCGCATCAGGGAGGGGGACGAATGGAAGACTGCATTTAACACCAGAGATGGACACTTTGAGTATCTGGTCATGCCCTTCGGCCTTTGCAACGCCCCTGCCGTCTTCCAAGACTTTGTGAATGAAATTTTTCGTGATCTTCTATATACCTGTGTTGTGGTTTACCTGGACGATATTCTGATTTTTTCTGCCAACTTGGAAGAACACCGCCAGCATGTCCGCATGGTTCTTCAGAGACTTCGGGATAATTAACTTTATGCCAAAATGGAAAAATGTCTCTTTGAATGTCAGTCTCTTCCTTTCCTAGGATACTTAGTCTCTGGCCAAGGACTACAAATGGACCCAGATAAACTATCTGCCGTATTAGATTGGCCACGCCCCTCCGGACTCCGTGCTATCCAACGTTTTTTGGGGTTCGCCAATTATTACAGACAATTTATTCCACACTTTTCTACTATTGTTGCTCCTATCGTGGCTCTAACCAAGAAAAATGCCAATCCTAAGTCCTGGTCTCCTCAAGCGGAAGACGCATTTAAACATCTCAAGTCTGCCTTTTCTTCTGCTCCCGTACTCTCCAGACCTGACCCATCTAAACCCTTCTTATTGGAGGTAGACGCCTCCTCAGTGGGAGCTGGAGCAGTTCTTCTACAAAGAAATTCTTCCGGGCATGCTGTTACTTGTGGGTTTTTTTCTAGGACCTTCTCTCCGGCGGAGAAAAACTACTCCATTGGTGATTGAGAATTACTGGCCATAAAATTGGCGCTTGAGGAGTGGAGGCACCTGCTGGAGGGATCCAAATATCTAGTTATTATTTACACTGATCACAAGAATCTCTCTTATCTCCAGTCTGCCCAACGTCTGAACCCTCGCCAGGCTAGGTGGTCGTTGTTCTTTGCCCGTTTTAACTTTGAAATCCATTTTCGCCCTGCTGACAAGAACATTAGGGCCGATGCCCTCTCTCGTTCTTCTGATGCCTCTGAAGTGGAAGCCTCTCCGCAACACATCATTCCTCTGGACTGTCTGATCTCCACTTCTCCAGCTTCCATCAGACAAACTCCTCCAGGGAAGACCTTCGTTTCTCCACGCCAGCGCCTCGGGATTCTCAAGTGGGGACACTCCTCCCACCTCGCAGGCCATGCGGGCATCAAAAAATCCGTTCAACTCATCTCTCGTTTTTATTGGTGGCCTACTCTGGAGACTGACGTTGTTGATTTTGTGCGGGCCTGTACTGTCTGTGCCCGGGATAAGACTCCTCGCCAGAAGCCTGCTGGTCTCCTTCATCCTCTGCCTGTTCCTGAACAACCTTGGTCACAGATTGGTATCGACTTTATTACTGACTTGCCCTTATCCCGTGGCAACACAGTTGTTTGGGAGGTCGTTGATCGATTTTACAAGATGGCACATTTTATCCCTCTTCCAGGCCTTCCTTCAGCACCTCTGTTGGCAAAGCAATTTTTTACACACATTTTTCGCCTCCACGGGTTGCCCACGCATATCGTCTCGGATAGAGGCGTTCAATTCGTGTCTAAATTCTGGAGGGCCCTCTGTAAGCAGCTCAAGATCAAATTAAACTTCTCTTCTTCTTATCATCCCCAATCCAATGGGCAAGTAGAAAGAATTAATCAGGTCCTGGGTGACTATTTACGACATTTTGTTTCCTCCCGCCAGGATGACTGGGCAGATCTTCTACCATGGACCGAATTCTCATACAACTTCAGAGTCTCCGAATCTTCTGCTAAATCCCCATTTTTCGTGGTGTACGGCTGTCACCCTCTTCCTCCCCTCCCCACTCCCATGCCCTCTGGTTTGCCCGCTGTTGATGAAGTGACTCAAGATCTTTCCACCATATGGAAAGAAACCCAAAATTCTCTTTTACAGGCTTCATCCCGGATGAAAAAATTTGCTGATAAAAAAAAGAAGAACCCCCCCATTTTTGCTCCCGGAGACAAGGTATGGCTCTCCGCTAAGTATGTCCGCTTTCGTGTCCCCAGTTATAAACTGGGACCACGCTATCTTGGTCCTTTCAAAATCTTGTGCCAGATCAACCCTGTCTCTTACAAACTCCTTCTTCCTCCTTCTCTCCGTATTCCCAATGCCTTCCATGTCTCTCTCCTTAAACCACTCATCCTTAACCGCTTCTCTCCCAAAGTTGTCTCTCCCACTCCTGTTTCCGGTTCGTCTGACGTCTTCTCGGTGAAGGAGATTCTAGCATCCAAGACAGTCAGAGGTAAAAGATTCTTCTTGGTTGACTGGGAGAATTGTGGCCCAGAGGAGAGATCTTGGGAACCTGAGGACAACATCCTAGACAAAAGTCTTATCCTCAGGTTCTCAGGCTCCAAGAAGAGGGGGAGACCCAAGGGGGGGGGGTTACTGTTACGCCGAGCACTCCGGGTCCCCGCTCCTCCCCGGAGCGCTCGCAGCGTCCTGCCGCTGCAAGTCTATCCCGTTTGCGGCTGGCTCTGGTGAAAACCAGTAACCCCTTAGATTCCGTTCCCCTGGTACGGCCCACGCCATCACCTCACTGACACAGAGGATCCACATTCAGTGTCCTCGCTGCATACCAGTCCGGATCCTGACAGACGCAACCACAACCCTCTTCCTCTTCACCAGCACTCTCGCCCGATGAAGGTGGTAATGCCACTTGTCCTGCAGGTAAACTTGCTTGGGACATGTTCACGCCTTGCTCTTGCTGCAACTTGACATCCACAGATTCCTCACCCCCATCCTCCTCTTGTTTTACTGGGGATTTCATCCTGGAGAAGCGATCCTCATTGAGCAGCTTCTCTCTGAATAAATCAATCCCCTCCAGGATGGCCATTTTCCTCAGTTAAGCCCCCTCTATCTCAAGCTTCAAGGGCTTAACCCTTGCAGCATACTCGGGTCTTCTCTGCTTGATTGTCATGCTTGCTTGATACTTAGAAAACTTCAGCTCTTCACTCAGGTCTCTGAGCTTCTTTCCCAGGAGTTTGTACTCACCGAACTTGGCAGAAAGTCTGGAGCCGTATGTTGTCAGTGACTCCTTGGGCCTTCTCTGGCCCCACTGCTCCACAACCTGGCCCTTGGAAGAGCCCTTCCACGCTGCTGGGGCCTTCTTTACACCTGTCTTGCTTGCAGGCTTTGCTTCCTTGTTGGGAGTCTTGCGGCTTCCAACCGTCGCTAGAGGGGCAGGATCCACATCGCTGCGGACCCTACCAGATCTTCTTACCCCTCCAGCCAGGGAGCTGGCAGGTAGCTTTCCCTCTACCGCTGCCCCTTAGGCCCCAATCCCCCGTGATCTATGGCCCAGCAGTGACGGCGTCCAGAACACGAAAGCTTGCAGCTTCAGCATTCATGATGCCATGCCACTACCCTCTATTCATGTCTGTGGGAGGGGGCGTGATGGCTAGTCCATAGCCGTCACGCCTCCTCACATAGACGTGAATTGAGGAAACGTGGCGGTCAGCATCGCCAGTCATTGGGCACAGAGCAGAGTTTACTCCCTCCACCGAATGACAGGGGTGCCGCAGCAGAGATCGTGGGGGTCCCCAGCGGTGTGACCCCCGCAATCTAACCTCTTACCCCCTATTATTTGCATAGGGGATAAGATGTTTACAGCATAGAAACCTTTAACTTACTAGGGGAAAGAGTCAGCACAGCCAAGCTTCAGACACTAGAGAGAGCCTGCTTCTCTAGCGACGCCTGGTTGCGCTAACTCTACCTTAACCCTTACCCCCCATAAGTATACATCAATGAGGCAGATATCGCCAGCATGGGGACTCCTTTCTGGCCATCAGTTACCAGAGCAATGATTTAGTCATCACATTCCCATCACTGTGAGATCTAAGCATGTACAGGCTGCCTAAGAGTGACAGCTGTGTGATTAAAGTAACCACACTCCTATAACCCTCAGCAGACTGTACAGGAGAATAAATAAATAAATTATATTGTATGTGGGCTGGGTGTCTATAAAGGTGTCGCTTGCACAAAGGGGCCCCCATGATCTTCTATTGCCAAGGGGCCCCTTGAGGTGTCAGTCCAACCCTGCTTCCTTTTATGTGCCAGGACGCTAGTAAAATCATTGTGTGCCAGAATTATTCAGAGCAGATATTCTGTAGTGTACTTAGGCCCTAACAATATGGTGTTTGGTAAGTATATGATTTATTTTGCAGTACATGTTGACATAGAAAATTGTATTTTGCCATATCAACAATATATATATATATACCGTATTTATCGGCGTATAACACGCACTTTTTAGGCTAAAATTTTTTGCCTAAAGTCTGTGTGCGTGTTATACGCCGATACACCCCCAGGAAAGGCAGGGGGAGAGAGGCCGTCGCTGCCCGCTTCTCTCCCCCTGCCTTTCCTGGGGTCTAGAGCGCTGCTGTCGGCCCTTTTCACCCCCTGGTTATCAGCGCCGCTGCCCGTTCTGTCCCCCTGACTATCGGTGCCGGCGCCCCATTGCCGGCGCCGATAGCCAGGGAGAGAGAAGCGGCGCCGACAGCCAGGGGGAGAGAAGGGGCAGCGGCACCCATTGCCGGCGCCGCTGCCCCGTTGCCTCCCCCCATCCCCGGTGGCATAATTACCTGAGTCGGGTCTGCGCTGCTCCAGGCCTCCGGCGTGCGTCCCCGGCGTCATTACTATGCGCTGAACGGCGCGGCGCATGACGTCAGAGCGCCGCGCCGTGCATAGCAATGACGCTGGGGACGCACGACGGAGGCCTGGAGCAGCGCGGACCCGACTCAGGTAATTATTCCACTGGGGATGGGGGGAGGCAACGGGGCAGCGGCGCCGGCAATGGGTGCCGCTGCCCCTTCTCTCCCCCTGGCTGTCGGCGCCGCTTCTCTCTCCCTGGCTATCGGCGCCGGCACCGATAGTCAGGGGGACAGAACGGGCAGCGGCGCCGATAACCAGGGGGTGAAAAGGGCCGACAGCAGCGCTCTAGACCCCAGGAAAGGCAGGGGGAGAGAAGCGGGCAGCGACGGCCTCTCTCCCTCTGCCTTTCCTGGGGGTATATATCGGGGTATGCACGCGCACACACGCACCCCCATTTTACCATGGATATTTGGGTAAAAAACTTTTTTTACCCAAATATCCTTGGTAAAATGAGGGTGCGTGTTATAGGCCGGTGCGTGGTATACCCCGATAAATACGGTATATACAATCATTTATTTTTCTATCATATACCCTGGTAGTGCTGTTGCGCAGCAGAATGGGGGGGGGGGCGTGTATGCGGAGGCAGACCTAAACATATGTGCCAGTGCTGTGTGCTTTCCCCACAGGCTTATTTATTTATTTATTGTGTGTGTGTGTGTGTTTGTATTGGGGGTTTGTTATTGCAACTTAAATAGTCTCAATTTTATTTTTACATAAGAAAATATGCACATCTTTTTTTTCTTCTGTTCCCTCACTTACACTCCCCACTTTGTAGGTCCATCAGACTCTGATGGGCTAACAGTGGTCTACCAATCCCCTGGTTCACTTCAACTTCAGCAAATTAATGGGGGGGGGGGGAGGGGTGTTTGATCATGGAAAGCAATGGGGTGAGGGAAAAAGGAGGGCATATAAATATTTGCTAAGGGGCCCCCTTTCTTTTATGTAGTCAAAATGCTCACTTCACTGCCAAATAATTTCTTGGAGGGATGTAATTTAGAAATTGGGTCGCTTCTGGGGATTTACACTGCACAGTTACCTTAAAAGCTCTTCAAATCCAACAAAACACCCAAAAACCATTCCAGAAAAGGCTGCACTAATGGTGCTCCTTTCCTTCCGAGTTCTGCAGTGTACTCAAACACAAGTGTAATACTACATATGAGACATTTCTATACTATGCATAATAAATGGTGTTGTGCTTTTTCTCCTATAAGCCCTGGTGAATATCAAAATTTTAAGGCTAAAATAAGATATCACTGATTTTATTTTTCATTTTCACAGCCCACCTGTGAAAATGAAAAATAACCTGAATCAAATTACTCACACCAGCCTGTGAGTGTAGATTTGGTCACTTCTGGGGTATATTGTAAAATTAGTGTATTGATCCCTTCTGAGCGGTTCTGTGTGCTAAAACAGCAGTATATGACACACATAGCATATACTTATGCTTTTTTTTAATACCCTAATAAACAGGAAGCCCCAAAATCCACTAGGTGCTCCTTAATATTTAAAACTTGTCTATGAGTCAAGTAGCACTGTAAAGCCACAAATGGGATATTTATAAAAACTGCAGGATTAGGGAAATTACTGCTGAGTTGAAGTACAGAGTCCTTTTTGCCTGCCATGCAGAGGCTGGGACATGAGGGCAAGTGAGCAGAGCATGGGGTATTTCCATACTCAAAAAAAATGGGTTTACAAATTTTGGGGGGCATTTTCTCCTATTAACCATTGTAAAAATTTAAGATTTTGGGAAAAACCTGGTGTGATAGGCTGTGGCACTTGAGCTGCTTGACTCCACCTACTTTACGCTTGGTTGAGAAATAAGAAGGCAGTTTTATTAATTTGGCAAGAACAATCAGACCCAGGAAAGGAAAAGTTAACTGACAGATTTATTTAACAACATTTTTACACACGATCTCTTACTGACCTTTCAGGTTACAAGACCCTCTTGAAATGTTTGTCTGGCATGTTCTGCAATCAAGAACTTATTGGAATTATGGGTCCTTCTGGTGCTGGAAAATCCACATTAATGAACATTCTGGCTGGATACAGGTAAGAACTAGTAAAAATTAACTACGCTGTTAAACTTGACTACATACTTTGTTGTATTGCACTGAAAAGTATGCTTATAGGTACTGGGATCTTCCAAGTCCTTAGTAAACCATTGCATTCAGGGTCCCTAGAAAGATCTTTAAAACATACCTTATATTAATACCTAATACAATTGTATTATCACTCATTGATCCATCCATCACCAAAATTAGAGTTCCTTTTTATGCTGTCCCTGCAAGAGCATCTGTCTTTGTGCTCCTAATATAAAGTGTAAATAACTCAAAATAAGGGTCCCAAATGAGGGGTGGTCTAACAACAGTTAATTTGTGTGCAGCTCAGCCTTAAAAAAACAGAGTATGGTTGTCCACTTTTATCCCTCACTATAGATTATTAAAACGTAACTTTCAATTCAAAAAATGAAATGGTGAGTACCCAAATTCATAGTGTAGGTTGAAAACTCACACATTTTACACCAAACCACTACATGTTGTTGGTTGCTTTGTAAGCATACTAAGTCAGAAATATTCACCAGGCACACCTGCAGTGTTTACATGTTTTGTCACTACGTGTGACGTCCTCAGAGGTTATGGGGCAATTATCACTCATTGATTCATCCATCACCGAAATTAGAGTTCCTTTTTATGCTGTCCCTATAAGAGCATATGTCTGTGTGCTCCAAATATAAAGTGTAGCCCACTTTTCATGTACACCATCAGTTATTGAAACCATGAGCTACTGGTGTTACTTTGTAAATGTTTTTTTTAAACACTTGTTTGTCTGTTCATGTTTTTTTTTCAGATACACTTTTACAACATAAACTGACAAATGGAGCAGCCAGTGAAGAGGATGCCAAATTTTAGAATGTTGTACAATCTCCTAATAAATTATTTATTGGGCTGATAAAGTATTACAGGATTCTGCAACATTCTATGATTTTGTATCAATCTATCTATCTATCCTTGAGAAAGACAGGGTGATGCTGTTGAAACGTTACATGTGACCATGGGTCAATAAAAACACGTTTATTTAACTGGAGTACTGCGGAACCTCTTTTTAGTGTTCTGGATCTATGTGCGGTCTGCAAATGGGGCCGACTACATCTGTTTGCACCTGATAACTACTTGCACTGCTTGGTTGTGCTACTCACTCTGTTGGATTGTATATATATATATATATATATATATATATATATATATATATGTCTTATGTATATACAGTATAGGCAAAAGGGATAAGTTTTCTTCTTAACCACTTAAGGACGCAGCTCATTTTCACCTTAAAGGGGTTCTCCCTTGTTTATACTGTTTTTTGTTATTATGTTTGTGTGTTATAAGTGTATAAGTATGTGTTTTTTTATGTGTGTTGTGATTATGTATATATGTATTTTCTTACCTTTTGTGAAGATCTGGAAGCTGGTCCCTTTTTCTTCCAGCGGCTTGCTGTGTGACCTCGGCCTCCGCCATGTTGTGTTCGGTAAGTGGAATGTTGGGGGGTGTGTTCTTGCTTCTGTCCTTCCTATCTTCTGACGTCCGAGGCGAATCTTTTCTTCCTGTTTCTTCCATGGCTCAGTGACGAATCTGCTGCCTCTTCCGGCGCATGCGCAGGTAGTTTTTTTTTTTACCAATAAAGTTTTTTTTGTCTAATTGACAAACTGTCTGCGCATGCGCGAGTACGCAAGTGCTACGCTAACAGTGTAGCGTAGGTTAGGTCTACATTAATAGCGTAGCTTCGCACAAGTGCAGACAGTTTGTCAATTAGACAAAAAAACTTTATTGGTAAAAAAAAAAAAAAACTACCTGCGCATGCGCCGGAAGAGGCCGCAGATTCGTCACTGGGCCACGGAAGAAACAGGAAGAAAAGATTCGCCTCGGACGTCAGAAGATAGGAAGGACAGAAGCAAGAACACCCCCCCCCCCAGACATCCCACTTACCAAACACAACGTGGCGGAGGCCGAGGTTACACAGCAAGCCGCTGGAAGAAAAAGGGGCCAGCTTCCGGATCTTCACAAAAGGTAAGAAAATACATATATTCATAATCACAACACACATAAAAAAACACATACTTATGCACACATAACACACAAACATAATAACAAAAAACAGTATAAACGAGGGAGAACCCCTTTAAGGACACAGACCTTTTTTGCAAATATTACCACTATCACTTTATATATTAATAACTCTGGGATGCTTTTACTTTTTATTCTGATTCAGAGATTGTTTTTTCTTGACATATTCTACTTTAACATAGTGGTAAATTGTCGTTGTTACTTACATCCTTTCTTGGTGAAAAATCCCCAAATGTCATGAAAATTTTGCATTTTTGTAACTTTGAAACTCTCTGCTTGTAAGGAAAATGGATATTCCCAAAAAATTATATATTGATTCACAAATATAATATGTCTACTTTATGTTTGCATCACAAAGTTGACATGTTTTTACTTTTTGAAGACATCAGAGGGCTTCAAAGTTCAGCAGCAATTTTCAAATGTTTCATGAAAATTACAAAATCTGAATATTTCAGGGACCAGTTCAGTTTGAAGTGGATTCAAGGATCTTTCATGTTAGAAATACCCCATAAATGACCCCATTATAAAAACTGCACCCTTCAAAGTATTCAAAATGACATTCAGAAAGTGTGTTAACCCTTTAGGTGTTTCACAGTAATAGCAGCAAAGTGAAGGAGAAAATTCAAAAGCTTAATTTTTTACACTTGCATGTTCTTGTAGAGTCATATTTTTAATTTTTACAAGGGGTAAAAGGAGAGAAATCCCCCCCAAAATGTGGAACCCAATTTCTCTAGAGTAAGAAAATACCTCATTTGTAGATGTAAAGTGCTCTGTGGGTGCACTAGAGGGCTCAGAAGGGAAGTAGTGACAATTGGATTTTGGTGAGTGAATCTTGCTGAAAAGGTTTTTTGGGGGGGCATGTTGCATTAAGGAAGACCCTATGGTGCCAGAACAGCAAAAAAAAAATAAACAAAACACATGGCATACTATTTTGGAAACTGCACCCCTCAAGGAATGTAACAAGGGTACAGTAAAGGGCTGTGCAAATTAAAAATTAAATTTTTTATTTTCATGGACCACTGTTCCAAAAATCTGTCAGACACCTGTGGGGCATAAATGCTCACTGTACCCCTTTTGTACCCCTATATTACGTGAGGGGTGTAGTTTCCAAAATGGTCACATGTGGGGGGTTCCATTGTTCTAGCACCATGGGGGCTTTGTAAACACACATGGCCTTCAATTCCGGATACATTTTCTCTCCAAAAACTTAATGGAGCTCCTTCTCTTCTGAGCCCTGTAATTCGCCCGCAGAGCACTTTACATCCACATGTGGGGTATTTCCATACTCAGAAAAAAATGGGGCTACAAATGTTGTGGGCATTTTTCCTATTTCCCTTGTGAAAATGAAAAATTTAGGGTAACACCAGCACTTTATTGGAAAATTTTTTTTTTCATTTTCCCGTCAAACACCTGTGGGGTGTTAAGGCTCACTATACCCCTTGTTACGTTCCATGAGGGGTGTATTTTCCAAAATGCGGTCACACGTGAGTATTTTTTTTTTCTGCTTATGTTAGAACCTCTGTAAAATCAGCCACCCCTGGGCAAATCACCAATTTAGGCCTCAAATGTACATAGTGCGCTCTCACTCCTGATCCACATATGCAGTATTTCCATACTCAGGAGAAATTGAGATACAAATTTTGGGGGTCATTTTTCCTTTTACCTCTTGTGAAAATGAAAAGTATGGGGCAACACCAGCATGTTAGTGTAAAAATTTTTTTTTACACTAAAATGCTGGTGTGGACCCCAACTTTTCCTTTTCATAAGGGGTAAAAGGAGATAAATCCCCCAAATTTTTTTAAAGCAATTCCTTCAGAGTACGGAAATACGCCATATGTGGCCCTATAATGTTTCCTTGAAATACGACAGGGCCCTGAAGTGAGAGAGCGCCATGCGCATTTGAGGCCTACATTAGGGATTTGCATAGGGGTGGACTCGGACGCAAGCGTTACAATTGGCTCTGCTATCAAAAATATTCTACGCCAGTGATTCCCAAACAGGGTGCCTCCAGTTGTTGCTAAACTCCCAGCATGCCTGGACAGTCAATGGCTGTCTGGAAATGCTGGGAGTTGTTGTTTTGCAACAGCTGGAGGCTCCCTTTTGGAAACACTGCTGTATGATACATTTTTTTTTTATTTGGGGGGGGGGGGGGGGCAGTGTAAGGTTGTGTATATGTAATGTTTTACCGTTTATTTTGTGTTAGTGTAGTGTTTTTAGGGTACCTTCACATGGGCGGGGGTTTTACGGTGAGTTTCCCGGTAGGAGTTTCAGCTGTGGCAGTAAATTTGCCACAGCTCAAACTTGGAGCAGGAAACTCACTGTAAACCTGCCCGTGTCAATGTACCCTGTGCATTCATATGGGGGGCAAACCTCCAGCTGTTGCAAAACTACAACTCCCAGCATGCACTGACAGACCATGCATGCTGGGAGTTCTACTTTTGCAACAGCTGTAGGCACACTGGTTAGAAAACCTTGAGTTAGGTTCTGTTACCTGACTCAGTATTTTCCAACCAGTGTGCCTCAAGCTGTTGCAAAACTACAACTCCCAGCATGTACTGATCGCCAAAGGGCATGCTGGGAGTTGTAGTTATGCGTATATATAGAAACAGACATACAACTGGGAATTGCACTTAAAAAGTTCTTTATCTCGATATTTATCCATGTTCAAACTTGAAATGAGATATACAGAACATAATCACCCGGTGCTCAATGAACTGATCAGAGGTAATTCCACTCGGTGTCTTCAGAACCTTCCATCCCAGACTTGCTGCTTGTTGGACGGTGTGTTCCTGGCCATGTGGATGCTAATTCTGAGGGGGTGTGGAAAGGCTCGCTGGCATGCGAGCTGCTGGACGTTTCAGGAGTCTCCTCCCTTTCTCAACATAGTTCCTGTGCACCCACCACCATACACTTATACAGGTACGTTCTCTCGCAAGAATTCATTTCTATATACAAAATATAAAATAATTAAAACCAGGATTCGAATCGGACAGTATTCATACACACCGTCCAACAAGCAGCAAGTCTGGGATGGAAGGTTCTGAAGACACCGAGTGGAATTACCTCTGAGCAGTTCATTGAGCACCGGGTGATTATGTTCTGTATATCTCATTTCAAGTTTGTACATGGATAAATATCGAGATAAAGAACTTTTTAAGTGCAATTCCCAGTTGTATGTCTGTTTCTATATATACGGTTTACTGCACTCAGGATACGGAGCCCTGGGATAGACATAGGGAAGCCACCCATTTTGTGAACACCTGTGGTCTGATTATATTGAAAAGTTGAGTTGTAGTTATGCAACAGCTGGAGGCATGCAACTACAACTCCCTGCATGCCGAGACAGCCTTTTGCTGTTCGTGCATGCTGGGAGTTATAGCTTTGCAAGATTTTGATGGCCATGGTTTAGAGACCACTGCATAGTGTTCTCCAAACTGTGGCCCTCCAGATGTTGCAAAACTACTAATCCCAGCATGCCCAGACAGCAAACTGCTGTGTGGACATGCTGGGAGTTGTAGTTTTGCTAGATCTAGAGGGCCACAGTTTAGAGGCCACTGCACATGGATCTCAAAACTGTTGCCTTGCAGATATTGCTAGGCAATTACCCCCTGTAGCAGGATCGCCGCACAAGGTGGAGGAACGCCACCCGGTAAGTGCCCTCCACCGCCACTCGAATCACGGTTCCCCCGCTCTGCCCGGATTACCGTGGGTAAGCAGAGTGGGGAAACCGAACTTTAACCCCCCACCCCGCCCTCGATCTGCTATTGGCCGGTCACTTCTGACTGACCAATAGCAGGGATAGGAGGGGTGGCACCCCTGCCACCTCACTCCTATCCCTTCAGGATGTCTTGGACACCCCCAATACCCCTTATTTTCTGGGTCACTGGAGACCTGTATGACTCAGAATCGCCACAGATTGCCGACATGGGGGCGTCTCAGAACCCCCTCGACGATGCGCCGGGATGCCTGCTGAATGATTTTAGCAGGCATCCTGGTCTGGCTAGTGGCGGGGACCGAAATTCCAACTGGCGTACCTGTACGTCCTGCGTCCTGCGTCCAGAGGTTAAGGAGGGGCACCCCTTCTGGGATATGGAGATTCAAAAGGTCATTAGCACGGGCTTTCTGGGAAAAGGAATATGCAAAGCAGCTCACCACATCACCTTCACAGGTAGCATTCCCTAAAATCAGCTTTTATCTCCAACTACAGAGGAACTGATCAGGATAACCTGTGAAGGTGGTGTGATGAGCTGCATTGCATATTCCTTATTTCAAATCCTGTATACTGAAACCAATATTACCAATAATACAAGTATACTTGGAGAAATATTATCAGCATACATATTACCATGATACTGTTAACTGACAAAACCCTGTATACTGAGACCAATAATACCAGTATAAAAGCATATATCCCCCCCCCCCCCCCCATACAGTGACTGGATATGGGACCACAGGTCAGAATTCCAACATGATATCGACCCCAAACATATCTCCAAGAAGACAACTGCCCCGCTAAAGAAGCTGAAGGTAAAGTTGATGAACTGGCTACACATGTCTGCAGACCTAAACCCTATTTAGCATCTGTGTTGCATCCTCTAGATGATAGTGGGGGATGAATACAAGAAACACAAAAAGGATAGGGTTACTATAAACGTCAAAATATATTGACTAAAGAATTATATTATGTAATGTAATTGCTAATAGTAACGCACTCAAGGTGCAAAAGTAAAACCAAAATCACTATGAACTCCCATACATATTAGCACAACAAAAGAAGATGGAGTCACTTTATAGAAATATACAAAATCAAAAATTTATTAAATCACATATATAAAAACACATTGGAGGCATAACACACTTAATGGGGGATAGAAAACAAAAAACACCAAGGTGTCACACTGTACCCTGTCATTAAAAGTAGTAACGTATGGTAAATATATATATATATATATATATATATATATATATATATATATAATATATATATATAATGGAGAGCTACAAAGAAGAAAAACAGCCCTATAGTGATTAATACATACAGGGTGACACCCTGTTCCCCGAGATCGTGCATTGTCTAAGTATGTATTAATCACTATAGGGCTGTTTTTCTTCTTTGTAGCTCTCCATTATATATATATATAAATTTACCATACGTTACTACTTTTAATGAACGGGGTACAGTGTGACACCTTGGTGTTTTTTGTTTTCTATCCCCCATTGAGTGTGTTATGCCTTCATATGTGATTTAATAAATTTAGGATTTTGTATATTTCTATATAAGTGACTCCATCTTCTTTTGTTGTGTGGATAGTGGGGGAGCGCAGTATCTCTAACATCTAACCCCTCTCAAACAATGCTCTCTTTGTGTCCAACTCAGTAGAGTGGGTAGATAAGTGGGTTGGGAAGGAGTAGGCAGCCTGCCTCCATAAAATAATTTGGTCACTCCAGTAGGTAGACAGGTTCCTTGATGTAGTTTACGCAATGACGCAGGTGCCCAGAATAGGAAGGTTCCACCTGTAGGTGAGCACTTGTGTAGATTGTACTCCCTGTAGGTAGCCCCCCCCCTTACATATGAGCTCCCTGTATTTTGTTGTATGTTGTCCCCCACATGTATATTGTAGCAGTCCTACTGTATAGTAAAAGTCCCCTGTACGTAGTAGCAGTCCCCTGTAGTTAATAACAGCACCCTTTAGGGAGTGGAAGCCCCCTGTAGGTAACAGCAGCTTTCTGTAGGTAGTAGTAGCTCCCCTGTATGTTATAGCAGCTCACCTGTATAATTTAGCTGCTCCCCTATAGGTAGTAGTAGCCCTCCTGTAGGCGGTACTAGCAGCTCCCCTTTATGTAATATCCATCTTATTAGGTTGTAGTAGCCCCCTTTAGGTAGTAGCAGACACCATTTAAGCAGTAACCCCTGTGGCAAGATTAAAACTAAAAGGAAAAACCCATACGCCCTTTCAGACTCCGACGCAGGCCATAGCATGGCCTTTGCTCTTCTCCTCCTCCTCTGCTTTGCACCCATCACTTCTCATTCATCTGTACCGAAGCACAGAGAAAGAGATGTTTGGCCTCTTGTGACTGCCAACATAATGCAGGCAGCAACAAGAGTGACTGACTAGGCGAGGAGCCAGTGGCTCTTTGCTCTGTCAAATTTTACAGCTGAGAACCACATTTAACTACAGGCGCATCTTATCCTCTTCCCGACCTATGACATACCGGTACGTCACGGGTCGGGTCAGGAGAATATGACGTGGGCCAGCTGGTCGCATCATAACCGGCAGATCTCTGCTGCTATCAGCAGCTGACATCTGCTGGTAATGATGGACATTGGAGCTGGCTCTGATGTCTGTCATTAACATGTTTAAATGCCGTGATCAGTAGCGATCACGGCATTTAAACATTAAATGCCGGTAATCCCTGGGGTCTAGGGGACATATCTGCAGTTCCGCGATGTAATCATGTGCTGCAGATGGCTTGCTGGGGAAGAACGGAGACTTACCTGTCCTTGCTGGTCCTCAGTGGATTGGACATTGCTTAAAGGGGTCCTCTGGTGCTTACACATTTCTTCCCCTATCCAAAGGAGAGGGGATAAATGACTGATCGCGGGAGTCCCGCTGCTGGGGACCCCCGGGATCATGCACGTGGCACCCCGTTTGTAATCAGTCCCCGGAGCATGTTACAGGCGACCACTGGGCCGGCGGCATGTGATGTCATGCCTCTGCCCCTGTGTGACGTCACGCTCCGCCCCTCAATGCAAGCCTACAGGAGGGGGCGTGATAGCTGTCACGCCCCTCCCGTAGGCTTGCATTGAGGGGTGGAGCGTGAGGTCACACGGGGTCGGAGGCGTGACGTCACACGCCGCCGGCCCGGTGGTCGCCTGTAATCAGTCCCGGAGCGAACACGCTCCGGTGACTGATTACAAACGGGGTGCTGCGTGCATGATCCCGGGGGTCTCCAGCGGCGGGACTCCCGCGATCAGGCATCTTATCCCCTATCCTTTGGATAGGGGAAAAGATGTTTAAGCACTGGAGAACCCCTTTAAGGCTGCCTTTGGCAGCCCTAAGCAATCGAGCAGCGAAAACATAGATCAGTGCAATGCAATAGCATTACATTGATCTATGTAAGCCATCTAATGATGGCTTTTTGTGTCACTGCTCTTAAATTACAGTAAAAACAATATAAAACTAGTGAAAGACATGCAAATATCCCCATATGCTGTTAATTATGCAATCAAAAAAAGTTGTGGCATTGGTCTGTTGAGCATAAAACCATATACAATAATAATGAATAATCACACTGCACAAATATGAATGGAGTGGTGTGCGCTCCCTGAAAAATCAGTCTTTAACCCCTTAAGGACACATGACGTACTGGAACGTCATGTGTCCACTCCCGATCTATAACGCGGGGCCACGGCGTGGCCCCGCGTCATAGCGGTTCGGGCCCGGCCTCTAACAACGGCCGGGACCCGTGGCTAATAGCGCGCGGCATTGATCGCTGTGCCGCGCGCTATTAACCCTTTAGACGCGGCGTTCAAAGTTGAACGCCGCGTCTAAAGTGAAACCGAAAGCATGCCGGCTAGCTCAGTGGGCTGTTCGGGATAGCCGCGGTGAAATCGCGGCATCCCGAACAGCTGACAGGACAGCGGGAGGGCCCCTTCCTGCCTCCTCGCTGTCCGATCGCCGAATGACTGCTCAGTGCCTGAGATCCAGGCATGAGCAGTCATGCGGCAGAATCGTTAATCACTGGTTTCTTATGAGAAACCAGTGATCAATGATGAAGATCAGTGTGTGCAGTGTTATAGGTCCCTATGGGACCTATAACACTGCAAAAAAAAAGTGCAAAAAAAAAGTGAATAAACATCATTTAACCCCTTCCCTATTAAAAGTTTGAATCACCCCCCTTTTCCCATAAAAGAAAAAACACAGTGTAAATAAAAATAAACATAAATGGTATCGCCGCGTGCGGAAATGTCCGAATTATAAAAATATATCGTTAATTAAACCGCACGGTCAATGGCGTGCGCGCAAAAAAATTCCAAAGTCCAAAATAGTGCATTTTTGGTCACTTTTTATATCATGAAAAAATGAATAAAAAGCGATCAATAAGTCCTATCAATGCAAAAATGGTACCGTTAAAAACTTCAGATCACGGCGCAAAAAATGAGCCCTCATACCGCCCCATACACGGAAAAATAAAAAAGTTATAGGGGTCAGAAGATGACAATTTTAAACGTATTAATTTTCCTGCATGTAGTTATGATTTTTTCCAGAAGTCCGACAAAATCAAACCTATATAAGTAGGGTATCATTTTAATCGTATGGACCTACAGAATACATATCAGGTGTCATTTTTACCGAAAAATGTACTACGTAGAAACGGAAGCCCCCAAAAGTTACAAAACAGCGTTTTTTTTTAAATTTTGTCGCACAATGATTTTTTTTCCCGCTTCACCATAGATTTTTGGGCAAAATGACTGACGTCATTACAAAGTAGAATTGGTGGCGCAAAAAATAAGCCATCATATGGATTTTTAGGTGTAAATTTGAAAGAGTTATGATTTTTTAAAGGCAAGGAGCAAAAAACGAAAATGCAAAAACGGAAAAACCTCTGGTCCTTAAGGGGTTAAGTTTACTCGAGCACTGTGCGCTTCCTGAAATTAAGTCACAGTTTCTGCTATGCAGATGATTTCTCCTGAGCGCTATGCGCTCCCTGTAAATAAAAGACACAAATTCTGCTATGCAGGTTGTTCCTCCTAAGCGCTGTAAGCCCCCTGTAAGTAAATATCACAGCGTCTACTATGCAGATAATGTCTTCTGAGCGCTATGTGCTCCCCGTAAATCAAAATAGTGATGTCTGCTATGCAGATGGTTGCTCCTAGGTGCTGTGCGCTTCCTATAAATGAAAATCAAAGTTTCTGCTATGCAGATAAGATCCTGGGAGACTGTGTCCCACTCACCAATCAGTAGTTCTTCTTGGGAGCTACGAGCCACGGGGTACTGCTGCAGATGGTTCCCCGTAGCAAGCTCCCGAGCGGGTGGTGGATGGAATCGCTGCTGATGTCCTCCTCGTGTCTCGGAGGGCACGCTCTGTAATAAGTATGTAGTGGCTGTGCAGATCCTCGGCTTCGGGTCGCGCTGTGTCAGTGCGAGTTGTGGCTTGAGGTAGATGCTGAGGATTGTAGTCTGATCTGGCTTTAAGTGTTTTCAGGAGGTTTCCTCCTTTCTTCAGTTGCTGGAATATAGTGGGGATGGTGTCCTTTTTATGTTCTCTGCATAGATTGCATGGAAAAGGGGGGAAAAGGATCAAATACCCTGTAAAATATTTAAATTCTAAATGAAATTTGAGTAGTAACAACACTCTTTTCACTCATCAACCTTGTTTTTAACCATTAAACTACAGGAAACTACGGCGGGAATGAAGGTAGGCGGGATGACCCTGAATCACATGTGAGATGCAGCCTATCAGCATTCATTGACCCCTGTGATGTCACAGCCCTATATAATCGGCAGCCATCTTGCCTCTCTTCATTTCATCTATGCACTCAGAGAGAAGATGGGCTGCGCGTCTGTGTGTGAATTGCTTATACCACAGCGTTCCACTGGCAACTGCTAGTCACATCAGCATTGTGGACAGACAGAAGTGCAGTGCTTTGGTTTTCTCACTGAGAAGGATGTTACATAAACCTCCTATTCACGTTATTGAGCATTTCATCAGAGAGGGGCAGATAGATTTTTGTTGCCTCATACATATCAACAAGCTGCCTGAACTTTAAGAACCATCTTATCACCTTCTCTTTCAGCTCAATTCTGTGCTTTTTTTTGCTCCAAAAATCATTTGCTGCTCAGAATGGTGTGTAGACTGTATAAAAACCAGTGCACATCATTCTTAACACTCTGTGACAGAGTGCAATTTAGGGTTTAATCCCTTTTTTTTTTTTTTTTTGTGGTGCTGCACTGTTGTGTCCTGCTGCTGTTCACAAATACGTTTTTTCAGCGGACTGTAGTGCATTTGTCTGCCCTCATATGTTCATACCACATGCCTACATCAAAGCAGTCTACTATTTTGTATCTGTAACAAGTCTAGATACAGGGAAAGTCTTGGCAAAAGTAATCACCTGCTGGTGTTTTAAAAAAATACAGATTTTTTTCTGCATATTGTTGCGCATTTTTCTGCCCTCATCAGTGCATACCGCATACGTACATCCAAGTAGTGTACCATTTTGTACCTGTTAATCTGTCAAGGGTCTACATACTGTGAAAGTCCAAACAATAGTACTCACAGGCTGGTGTTTTACAAAAATTGCAGAGTTTTTCTGCTCATTGTAGTGCATTTTTTTGCCCTCATCAGTGCATACCGCATACATACACCCAAGTAGTGTACCATTTTGTACCTGTTAATCTGTCAAGGGCCTACATACTGTGAAAGTCCAAACAATAGTACTCACCGGCTGGTGTTTTACAAAAATACCGATTTTTTTTTGCGTATTGTTGCGCATTTTTCTGCCCTCATCAGTGCATACCGCATACGTACATCTAATTAGTGTACCATTTTGTACCTGTTAATTTGTCAAGGGCCTACATACTGTGAAAGGACAGCCAAAAGTAATTACCTGCTGCTGTTCTAGACAAATACCGTTTAAAGAGTAGTGTAGCGTATTGTAATACCCTCATATACGCACTAAGTATGTCAGGCAGAGAAGTGCCAGGACGTGCACAGAGGAGTGGCAGAGGCCTAAATACTTCAGGCAGAGTTGGCAGCAGACTAGTGGCAGCAGGAGTCGCAGCGAGAGGCCTGAGCTCCCGTTATCAGCCAGCGGTCGTGTCTCGACCAGCAACCCATCTGCCGTCGTCGATTGGTTAACACGCTCATCCACTTCATCACAAGTGACATCTGACACCCCCAGTCAACAGTTGGTGGGTTCCTCAGACACAACCCTCAGTTGGCATGGCCAGGGAGCAGTCCCTGTCCTCCCATTGCCTTTGTCCTATGCTGTTCCCTCTCCTAGAGAATTATCTTATGCTGTGGGTTCAGCTCCACTATTCACTGAGGACGATCTAATAGAGGACAGTCAGCAGCTACTGCCCAGCTAAGAAGGGGAGGAGACATGCGCCGCTTGCTCCACTAGGCGGCCAAGTAGTGATGCGGAGAGTGACGTTGCAAGGGTTCAGGGTCCCGAAGCAGACACTGCTGGGGAACCTGAAGAGGACATCAGTGACGTGCACACACCTGTTGATGATGATGATGAAGCCTATCGCAATTATGAGCCGGGTGCAGAAGGGGCTTCATAATCATCAGAAGAGAGTTGCAGGTTGCCCTTGAGGCAGCAGGTGAGCCAGCAAGGCGGTAGCACGGTTAGCAGTCAGCATGGTGGCAGGAGTGGAAATTCTGGAGCCAAACGTGCCCGGGGGAGACCACTTGCTTAGCGGCAGCCTACCTTTCCGGGAGATAGTGGAACAAGGGTTCCTGGAGCCAGTAGCAGTTAATTAGTGCGGACTGTAGGTGTAAAAATCAGCTACTCGGCGGTGGGGCAGTTTTTGATCAGGCATCCGGAGGAGGTTCACGTAGCCGCAAGCAAGATATGTCAGCAGAAGGTGAAGCGTGGCCAGGGTCCCAATGTCGGCAGCACTGCCCTGTGTCAACACATGCTTTGCCACCATAAAGCGGCCTGGGAGAACCGTGGCTCCGATGTAATGGTCCAGCCTGCTGCATCACCCAGTGGCCATCCGCTCCCTCCTTCATCCAGCCAAGGCTCCACCACCTCAGCCGAAGGGAGCTGTGTGTCTTACCCTCCTTCTGTCGCTCCAGATGCTCCTGCTTCTCCCGCTTTTAGTCAGACATTCTGCCAACAATCCATCGGCGAAGCAATGTCCAAGAGACAACAGTATGCGCCTACTCATCCAACGGCGCAGAAGTTGAATGTGCCCCTGTCCAAGTTGCTGGTGCTGCAGTCCCTCCCTTTTCAAGTGGTGGACTCTGCACCTTTCAGAGAATTGATGGCTTGTGCCAAGCCGAGGTGGAGAGTCCCAAGCCGTCATTTCTTTGCGAATAAGGCAGTACCAGCCCTGTATAAGTTTGTACAAGAGAAGGTGGGCCAGTCCTTGAGCCTGTCGGTGTCTTCAAAAGTGCACCACAGCGCCGACGTGGGGAGCTGTAACTACGGGCAGGGACAATACTTGTCTTTTACGGACCACTGGGTAAATGTGGTTCCTGCACAGCCACAACAGCAAATTAAGATGGACTTCCAAGGGGTGGCAGGTATCTACGGCGCCGACCAGGAACGGACGGGTAGGTATAAAGTAGCTTTATTTGGATAATGCAATGCGTTTCACCGCGCTTGCGTGGCTTCATCAGGCATGGTAAACCCCGTGAGGGGGGGGCTTTTATACAACAAACAATTAACTCTTTAGCAGCTTTCATTATATTTTACAAAAATATAAAACATATAAAATATATAATGTCCAATATACTACAATACATACTTATAACAGTGTGCATGTCCATGTCATGCAATGTAACATATGAACTTTTATTCTACAAATGATGATCCACAAAATGGGACATACTATATGATAACCCACAAAATGGGGCCTTCTATATTCTATTCTGTCGTTATATTTACCATGAGATGCCCCACACGAATGTGGCACATCAAATTTTTTTAAATTTTATTTTGTTCTATTATTGTTTGTCTACTATACTTTATTCTTACCAATGTACTTTGTTATATAGATAATTATATTTCCATTGGTAACATGGGCATGCACTCTGATTCAAACCTGAAATAAATCATTTTTTGCACAAGAATTTCACATCCGAATTTAGAACATCCGTAAATAACGGATTATTAAAAATATACATAAAACCTCAATTCTCATATAATAAGAACATTGTTCATAAAACATATGTATAAATAAAAAAACATTAGGTTAAATAAAAATTTAAATTTAAATATTGAAATGATACAATAAAACATGAATAAGAATAATAATAAATACAAAAAAAGTATGAACTAATGCGAATATGTGAATAATAATAGTAATAATAATGAGGGGCATTTACTAAGGGGTTTAGTCATTTTTTTCTGACTATTTTTGGCGCAAAATTGTCGCAATTGCGCCTACCCTATTTTTCGTGCGACTTTCTCTAGCAAGAGCTAGAAAGTCACATTTTTTTTCCCCGCTAGATTTACGCTACCTTTCATTTTTGACTTGCAGTGGTCAGGTATTTATAATCTGTCACAACGGCCGTAAAAATTGACTAAATTTACTCCAGCTCCAACATGGAGCAGGAAAAGCTACTGCCGCCCGGGTTCCTACATACTTTCTTCCCGCTACCTTCACTGCGCTACCGAGACACTGCAGTGATTTACATCCCCCCTCTCACCTGCCAGCGCCACACAACTCCCATCTGTCTGCTGTTGCAAGACTACAAGTCCCAGCATGCCCTTACAGTGAGGACACGCTCGGAGTTGTAGTCTTGTAGCAGCGGGAGCTGAGCGGGGCGGGCGGGAGACAAGGGGGGGGGGGGGGATATCAGTGTCCCCATAAGTGAGGGTAGCGGGGAGGCAGTATGAGGAGCTCGGGCGGCTGCACTGTAATGTCAGCCCGGGCTCCTACCCTGAGAGCCAAAGGCTTTGGCTGTCAGGGCATGCTGGGTGTAGTTTTGCAACAGCTGGAGGGCCACAGTTTGCAGACCACTGGTTTGTGGTCTGTAAACTGTAGTCCTCCAGCTGTTGCAAAATTAAACAGCTGAAGGGGACCGGCGAAGACGTTCACTTACCCTTCCGAGGCTCCAGCAACGATCGGTGACGGAGATCGTCGGGCGGCACTGTCGTGCGGCAATGTCGTGCGGCGCTGGATCCTACGGAAGCCGGTAAGTTGCCCAAGCCCTAAGACAGTGTTTCCCAACCAGGGTGCCTCCAGATGTTGCAAGACTACAACTCCCAGCATGCCTGGACAGCCTTTGGCTGTCCAGGCATGCTGGAAGTTGTAGTTTTGAAACATCCTGAGGCACCCTTGTTGGGAATCACTGGCCTAAAACAGTGTTTCCCAACCAGGGTGCCTCCAGATGTTGCAAGACTACAACTCCCAGCATGCCTGGACAGCCTTTGGCGGCAATGTCGTGCGGCGCTGGATCCTACGGAAGCCGGTAAGTTGCCCAAGCCCTGAAACAGTGTTTCCTAACCAGGGTGCCTCCAGATGTTGCAAGACTACAACTCCCAGCATGCCTGGACAGCCTTTGGCTGTCCAGGCATGCTGGGAGTTGTAGTTTTGCAACATCTGGAGGCACCCTGGTTGGGAAACACTGGCCTAAAATAGTGTATCCCAACCAGGGTGCCTCCAGATGTTGCAAGACTACAACTCCCAGCATGCCTGGGCAGCCTTTGGCTGTCCAGGCATGCTGGGAGTTGTAGTTTTGCAACATCTGGAGGGACCCTGGTTGGGAAACACTGGCCTAAAACAGTGTTTCCCAACCAGGGTGCCTCCAGATGTTGCAAAACTACAACTCCCAGGTTGGGAAACACTGTGCCCGGCCTCCGCCCCACCTTACTGTAAGGGCATGCTGGGAGTTGTAGTCCTGCAGCTGGGGGCAGGGGACAAGCTTGTCACTTGCCCACACATCTCCTGCACCACACAACTACAACTCCCAGCATGTCCTTACTGTAAGGGCATACTGGCAGTTGTAGTCGTGCGGGCGGGAGATGTGTGAGCAGTGTCACGATTCGGCAGGCTGGAGGTGGATCCTCTGTGCCAGAGAGGGATTGGCGTGGACCGTGCTAGTGGACCGGTTCTAAGCTGCTACTGGTATTCACCAGAGCCCGCCGCAAAGCGGGATGGTCTTGCAGCGGCGGTAGCAACCAGGTCGTATCCACTAGCAACGGCTCAACCTCTCTGACTGCTGAAGATAGGCGCGGTACAAGGGAGTAGACAAGAGCAAGGTCGGACGTAGCAGAAGGTCGGGGCAGGCAGCAAGAATCGTAGTCAATATGGCAATAGCAGGAGGTCAAGTACACAGTATGGACAAACACAGTAAACGCTTTCTCTAGGCACTAAGGCAACAAGATCCGGCAGGGGAGTGCAGGGGCAGTGATCAGATATAGTCTGGGAGCAGGTGGAAGCCAATTAAGCTAATTGGGCCAGGCACCAATCATTGGTGCACTGGCCCTTTAAGTCTCAGAGAGCTGGCGCGCGCGCGCCCTAGAGAGCGGAGCCGCGCGCGCCAGCACATGACAGCAGGGGACCGGGACGGGTAAGTGACCTGGGATGCGATTCGCGAGCGGGCGCGTCCCGCTGTGCGAATCGCATCCCCGACGGCCATGACAGTGCAGCGCTCCCGGTCAGCGGGACTGACCGGGGCGCTGCGGAGAGAGAGGCGCCGTGAGCGCTCCGGGGAGGAGCGGGGACCCGGAGCGCTAGGCGTAACAAGCAGGTGATAATAAATGTACTAACCCATTTTTTTTTTTCTTCTCATTTCAGATCCGTGTATCCTGTGGACTCCTTCTGATTCGGTGGACTACTTCGATGACCAGCGTTTTTCTTTGTTTGATTTTAATAAAATGGTTAACGAGGGCTTGTGGGGGAGTGTTTTTTGTAATAACATTTTTTTTAAACCTGTTGTGTTTTTTCCTTACTTTACTTGACAGGCTTAGTAGTGGAAGCTGTCTTATAGACAGAGTCCATTACTAAGCTGGGCTTAGCGTTAGCCACAAAAACAGCTAGTGCTAACCCCCAATTATTACCCTGGTACCCAACGCCACACCCTGGTAACGTCAGGCTGTTACTGTTTGGTTGGTATTTGGCTGAGAATAAAAATAGGGGGGACCCTATGCGTTTTTTTTTTTTTAATAAATAATTAAATATTTAAAAAAAACACATAGGGTCCCCCCTATTTTTATTCTCAGCCAAATACCAACCAAACAGTAACAGCCTGACTGACACGATGCCGGCTGGCAGGAGGTGGATCCTCTGTGCCAGAGAGGGATGGCGAGGACCGCGCTAGTGGACCGGTTCTAAGCCACTACAGGTTTTCACCAGAGCCCGCCGCAAAGCGGGATGGTCTTGCTGCGGCGGTAGTGACCAGGTCGTATCCACTAGCAACGGCTCACCTCTCTGACTGCTGAAGATGCTGAAGATAGGCGAGGTACAAGGGAGTAGGCAGAAGCAAGGTCGGACGTAGCAGAAGGTCGAGGCAGGCAGCAAGGATCGTAGTCAGGGGCAACGGCAGGAGGTCAGGAACACGGGCTAGGAACAGACAAGGGAACGCTTTCACTAGGCACTAAGGCAACAAGATCCGGCCAGGGAGTGCAAGGGAAGTGAGGTAATATAGGGAAGTGCACAGGTGATCACACTAATTGGTAATTGGGAAGATTGGACCAGGCACCAACATTGGTGCACTGGCCCTTTAAATTGCAGAGACCCGGCGCGCGCGCGCCCTAGGGAGCGGGGCCGCGCGCGCCAGGACAGGACCGACGGAGAGCGAGTCAGGTACGGGGACCGGGGTGCGCATCGCGAGCGGGCGCCACCCGCATCGCGAATCGCATCCCGGCTGGAGGCGGTACCGCAGCGCACCCGGTCAGTGGATCTGACCGGGGCGCTGCAGCAACGAGAATGAGGCGAGCGCTCCGGGGAGGAACGGGGACCCGGAGCGCTCGGCGTAACACTGACGTTACCAGGGTGGGCGAGGACCATTGTTACTGGCCCTCCCCAGCCTAAATAACGCCAGCCTGTTACCGCCTAGGCCCAGGAGCACCATTTTTGACGCTCCGGACCTGTTGGTACCGGCTCTTCCCAGCACCCCTGTAGCGTTGGGTACCGGGGTAATAATTGCGGGTTAGCGCTAGCTGTTTTTGTGGCTAACACTAAGCCCAGCTTAGTAATGGACTCCATCTGTAAGACAGCTTCCACTACTAAGCCTGTCCAGTAAAGTAAAAAAAAAATAAAACAGTTTAAAAAAAATTATTACAAAAAAACACTCCCCCACAAGCCCTCGTTAACCATTTTATTAACATCAAGCAAAGAAAAACGCTGGTCGTCGAAGTAGTCCACTGAATTCTAAGGAGTCCACAGGATACACGGATCTGTAGAAAAAGTAACAAAAAAGCAAAAAAAAAAGATTAAGTACATTTAGGGAGAAAAAACTGTGTTAAAAAAATTTAATAAACACACACACACACACACTAAACTCCGTTTACCACTATTCTGAGCCATGACTACAATTTAGTTATTGAATTATTTAGATGTGGTGAAAAAGCTAAAAAAAAACCTCAAAAACAAAAGATCCAGAAGGAAACCTAGCAGCCAAACCTATTCAGACAGCAGGAAAAAGGAACAGACTATTTTTTTTCTACTACATAAAGTAAATTTCCCACTTTTGCCTATGTGTGCCAAATTTATTAACGCCGTGCAACAATTTAGTAAATTTGTCGCACATAGTCAAAAATGAAGTAGAAAAAAACAGGGTAAAAACCAGACTACATAGTAAAAGATTAGTAAATGCCCCTCAATGACGATAATGAAATAAACATGAAAATAAAATGAAATGAAATAAAAATAAATATGAAAATGCCTGAAAAAAACGCGATGTATGAATGAAGCACCAAGGTTGAATTCCTACCGGACATTCTCAATGGTCTCATTTAACCCTTGGGGGGTCAAAGCAGACAATTTGTGGATCCAAAAGGATTCCCGATTGATTAAACGCTGGAATCGATCGGGACAATCCTCCGTAATTTGTTCCAATATAATAAGTTTTAATGTACTGTAATCACTTTTGTGTTTGAAAGAAAAATGTCTTGAGACACTATGTAGCAAAAAATAATTTTTTATGTTGGACCTATGCTTACACATACGAGACCGCACAGTTTGTACAGTGCACCTTCGTATTGTAAATTACATTTGCATGTTAATAGATATATGGCAAATTGTGAACCGCAATCAACTAAACTTTTAATGGAAAATTCTTTTTTTGTGGTCCATAAGGAAAAAAACTCAACCCTGGTACTTCGCATCATACTTCAACAAAGACACTTACTTTTATTACACGGGACGCAACCCTTTACAACTGGCTCGTCACTTTTTTTTTGGGGGGGGGGGGGGGACTATAATAATTTTTTTTAATTTTTGGCACTTCTGAACATGACACTAGGGTTTTTTGGTATAGATTTTTTCAATATAGGGTCTGCCTAAATAATCGACCAATGTTTTATGAGAATTTTTTTGATTTCGGGAGCGCTATTATTGTAATTTGTGATACAATTATGTTGAAATCTATTCTCTTCACTAGATTTTAGTTTTTTTTTTGTACTAAAAAATCCGATTGTTTTTTTGCTTTTACTTTATTATAGCCGCATGTATTAATTTTTTAGGATATCCCTTATCGCAAAACCGTTTTTTAGTAATAAAGATTGTGTTTTGAAGTCAGTATCGCTCGTACAATTCTTTCTAATACGAACATACTGTCCATTGCACAATCAATTCTCTTTAATATATTCACCCAGGTGGTGTTACGCTATGGAGCGCTCTCTCTTGTTTTTCTAGTTTACAACAGCAACTTGAACAGGTCATACCGCTTCCTCCTCCACGCTCTCGCTCTCAGACAGTTGGTCCTGTGACAGTGTGCGATTCTGCCTCCTCATCCTCCACCGTGTCCTCGGCCTCCACTGCACGTCCAAATCTCTGTGGCCCTTCATCATACCATGTGTGTAGGGCACGGCGGTGTCAAGCTGTTCTTCACATGGTTTGCCTTGACGAACGGAGTCACACAGGGGTGGAACTGCTAAAATTCATTTGTCAAGAAATCCGTGTATGGCTTACGAAATCTGGAAATGGGAACCATGGTGACCGACAACGGGAAGAACATCATTGCCGCGCTGCGACAAAGAAGTGTGAAACATGCGCCCTGCATGGCACACATGTTAAATCTCATTGTCAAGCACTTCCTGATGTCTTCACCCCATTTGCAAAGCATCCTGACAATGGCAAGGAAACTGTGCAAGCACTTCAGCCACTCGTACCCCGCAAAGCACACCCTCCTTGAGCTGCAGCGTCAGAACTGTATCCCACAACATAGTCTTATTTGTATTTCCACTCCTACATTTCCTACAACTAATGATTGAAATGATGGCTTGTCATGGCAATGGAGACGTTGCACCTACATTTCAAGGCTATATGAGCCCTGTTGGGGGCTGAAATGGAGGAGGAGGATGAGGGGCAGAGTGGAGCACATTTTAGGTTGGATGAGATGGCCATAGTTTTAGTCATCGGACAGGAGAGGAGGAGCAGGAGCAGCCAGAGGAGCTAGAGGATTCGGAGGAAGGCGAGACAGAGGACCCAGACACACCGTGGCAGTCTGCAGTGGAGATGGAGGCAGGTAGTCCTTCCGAGTCACTGGCGCAAATGGCACGATGCATGCTCAGTTGCTTTCGTAGTGACCCTTGAATTGTCAAAATTCGTCAGTGGGATGACTTCTGGCTCTCCACCTTATTGGACCCTGGCTACCGTCCCAGAATGGGGGCCTTTTTTACACCTACTGAGAGGGAGGACAAACTGACCTACTACAGAGAGATCCTACGTAGTCAGTTGGCCGATGCCTATCGGCGACATGGTCCATCCACTCGCAGGTCTGACTCGGGGGGCCCTCTGCGCTCACCTTCCACTGCCATGGTAGCTGGGGAGGGGATGGGTGGCAGGAGCAGTACCAGCTCCATTAGCAGCAGCCTGATGAGTAGCTTTCTTCACCCACATAGTGAAGCAACTCATCAGCAGCAGGTAGACATGGAGCAGGACCTGAACCAGCAGGTACTGGCATACCTTGACATGGCCATGCCAACAAACATTGAAGATCCGCTGGACTTCTGGGCAGACAAGCTTGATTTATGGGCGCAACTAGCAGAGTTTTCCCTGGATGTTTAGCAGTAGCTAAATGCATGCTTAATGCAGATTTAAACATTGATCTTGCTATGTAAAGGAGTTATGAAACCCTCTTGTGTACTGTTGATGCCTGCTCCTGACTTTGTGTTTCAGGAACTACTTGGCTTATTGATGTTTCTAGGCTTGGGTCTTAAATTTGGATGTTTTGCACTAGCTTACATACATGCTTAATTGAGATTTCAACATTGATCTTTCAATCTTAGGTGTTATGAAATCTTCTTGTGTACTGCTGATGCCTTTTCCTGACTGTGTCTTTTAGGAACTACTTGGATTATTGATGCTTCTGGGCTTGGGCCTCACATTTTTGGATTTTTTGGACTAGATTCATACATGCTTTATGGTGCAATGTATAGAGTCTTCTGGACTCTTGGATATGCACTTGTTCTAACACAAAGGTATTTCGTCAGACACCATACCTAAAACAACTTTAATATTTTCTTCTGACTGAGAGAACTATTGAATTATTCTAGTACAACTTTAAGTAAACACTGACGTTTGCCTTTTTTTATTCAGTCTATTCTTTATTGTGGGAATCTAAATTTTGTGCAAACCTTTATTTGATGGAACTGGGCTACAGCTGACTGCTGTGTCATGTGACTCAACTCTGTTATCCACTTTTAATGAGAGTGTCTAAAGGTTGTCATTTTTACTTTCTATTAAAATTGGAGAGTCTGTCTGAATTTCTGAGATAGAATCTGCTATCTGGTGATCTCAAGTTAAATAATTAAAATCCTCAAAACATTTAATTTTTGCTTCTTTGGATGTACCTATAGTTGCTTCTTTGGATATACATCGTATAGTCTAGAATCTGCTATCAGGTGATCTTGAGTTAAATAATTAAAATCCTCGAATTAATTACTTTTTGATTCTTTGGATGTACCTATTTCCTAGGTGTTTGAGCAATAATGACTTCCCATTGCTTCAGCCACCTCAAGGATGTGGCATTCAGACACCGTATAGTCCAGAATCAGGTGATCTTGAGTTAACTAATTAAAATCCTCGAATTAATTGATATTTCAATCTTATTGCTTATTAACCCCCCCGGTGTACTGCAGATGCCTTTTCCTGACTGTTTTTATCCGGAACTAATTTATTTAATGCTGCTTCTGGCCTTGGCCCTCAAATTTTGTGATATTTAGCACTAGCTTAATTGAAATATCAACATTGATCTTGCAATGTAAAGGGGTTATGAAACCCTCAGGTGTACTGCTGATGCCTGCGCCTGTTTCTTTCAGGAATTACTTGGCTTACTGATGCTTCTGGGCTTGCGCCTTAAATTTTTGGATGGTAGCACTACCTAACATGCATCTTCAATTGAGATTTCAAAGTTCACCTTTTAATTTTAGGGGTTTTGAACCCCTCTTGTGTACTCATGCTGCTTCCTGCTCCACTCTATCAGCCCGTTGGTCCTGTGACAGTGTGCGACTCCGCATCCACATCCTCCACTGTGTCCTAAGTCTCCATGGCCCGGACAAGTCTCAGTGGCCCTTCAGCATACCATCTGTGCAAGGCACGGCGGTGTCACACGGTTCTTCACATGGTTTGCCTTGGCGAAAAGTCTTGGAAACAATGGCCGGTCAGGGCAATGGAGACATTGCGCCTACATCTCATGGCCACATGAGCCCTGTGGGGGCTTGTTGGATTTGGTGCTTTGTACCCACACGATGGGGTCGGGGACACTCAAACTTTGATTTAAATTTCAAATAAAAAAAATCTGACATTTCAATGCTCTCCTCATGCATCAGCCAACTCCAGGCTGTGTCATTCAGGAAATATATGGTTTACTTATGCCGCTGCTGGGCCTGGGTCTGGGAATTTCAAATTTTCTCATAGGTAGCACCCGCTATCCAAAATCTTCTTCAAAAATTTCAAAAATTGTTATGTTTTTTCTTAGGGATTGTGAAGACCTAGTGCCTACTCATGCAGCTAACACCTCCACACTGTGTCATTCAGCCCCTATATGGTCTCCCCATGCTGCCAACACCTCCACACTGTGTCATTCGGCCTCTATATGCTCTCCTCATGCTGCCAACACCTTCACGCTGTGCAGGGCTGCCATCAGAAATTTCGGGGCCCCTTACACAACTCAAGGCCTGGGTCCCCCCCCCCCCAAATCCCCGTGGCCTGCCCCCAAACTTTATTTTATCTTCTAGATATATTTTTCTAATTAGATTAGAGCATTCATGGAGGGGGTGTGCCGGCCGCGGCTTCCTGCGGGGTACAGACATCAGCTTCCGGCAAACTGCTGGGGCCCCGTGCAGGAGATCACAAGGGGCCCAATGCTCAGACCCCCCACGATCTATAACTTATCCCCTATCCTTGGATAGAGGATAAGTTATTTTTCACCAGACTACTCCTTTAACGGCTCCCCCTCTCCCCCCCTCCCCCTTCCAAGGCACGGGCATTTTAGTATAAGCAGCTAATTTTTTTTGGTGGGGGTCTGACTGCTGAGTAGTGTTGAGCGGCATAGGCCATATTCGAATTTGCGATATTTCGCGAATATATGGAAGAATATTCGTCATATATTCGCTAAATTCGCATATTCGTAATATTCACGTTTTACTTTCGAAAATTAGCATATACGAAAATTAGCATATACAAACATTAGCATAAGCGAAAATTTGCATATGCGATAATTAGCATATGCAAATTTTCGCATATGCAAAAATTCGCACGCCAGTCTCACACAGTAGTATTAGAGCCTTCTTTACACCACACAAGCTGGAAGCAGAGAGGGGTGATCCCTGTGATGTGTACTGTGAAAAAAAAACAAAAAAAAAACAAATATTCATAATTACGAATATACAGTGCTATATTCGCGAATATGCGATATTCGCGAATAAAATTCACATTGCGAATATTCGCGAGCAACACTACTGCTGAGACCCCCATGGATCACCTCGGTTGAAGTGGTTCTCCAGCTGTTGGAAAGCTAAAACTCCCATCATGTCTGGAGAGCCTCTGGTAATGGGAGTTGTAGCTTTGTAACAGCTGGAGAGACACAGACTAAAGTGTTGATGGGGCAGTCAGGAGAATACACAATGATATCAGTGACCTGAGTGATGTCTTCTGACTTGAGTGATATCTTCTCTGCTATCTTTTCTTCTTCATCTCGTCCAGAGACCAGGTCTTCCTCCAGCTCCATCGTCTCTGCAGAGTCTGACATCCAGTCTAAACCAACATCAGTAACCACTGCAAAAAGCACACACCAATGGTGTGCGCTTTTTGCAGTGGTTACTGTTGTTGGTTTAGACTGTGTTTTCAATTACTGATTAGCAGCATAGTATTCTTACGAATAGGTTAAGCCATCCTCTATACACTTTTTTCCAGAGTCTGACATCCAGACATCGTTGGCTCCTCACTTTGTCAGCAGATCCTCATCCTCTGCATGAAGACAGTAATCATTATAACCTTGCCAGAAAGTGTACCCTAAATATAATCCTACCACACACTGTACCCTGAATATAATCGTGCCACACACTGTACCCTGAATATAATACTGCCATACACTGTACCCACTAAATATAATCCTGCCACACACTGTACCCTGAATATAATACTGCCACACACTGTACCCTGAATATAATACTCCCATACACTGTATCCTGAATATAATACTGCTATACACTGTACCCACTAAATATAATCCTGCCACACACTATACCCACTAAATGTAATACATCTTATCCTCTGTGTCCTCATCATTCCTCATCACCCCCAGAACCCCCGCCAAACCTCTCCTCATCACTACTATAACCCCCCCGCAGCTCTCCTCATCACTACTATACCCCCCCGCATCTCTCCTCATCACTACTATAACCCCCTGCACCTCTCATCACTACTATAACCCCCCCGCACCTCTTATCACTACAACCCCCCACACCTCTCCTCATCAGTACTATAACCCCCCGCATCTCTCCTCCTCACTACTATAACCCCCGCATCTCTCCTATTCACTACTATAACCCCCCGCATCTCTCCTCATCACTACAATAACCCCCTACATCTCTCCTCATCACTACTATAACCCCCCCTGCATCTCTCACCACCCCCATAACACCCCCCTGCACATCTCATCACCCCCATAACCCCCCCTCTCATCACCCCCATAACCCCCCCTGCATCTCTCATCACCCCATAACCCCCCTGCATCTCTCATCACCCCCATAACCCCCCTTCATCTCTCATTACCCCCCTCTCATCACCCCCATAACCCCCCCTCTCATCACCCTCATAACCCCCATAGCCTCCCCATAACACCCCCCTGCACCTCTCATTACCCCCATAACCCCCCTCTTATCACCCCCATAACCCCCCCATGCACCTCATCACCCCCATAACACCCCCTGCACCTCTCATTACCCCCATAACCCCCCCTCTCATCCCCCCATAACCCCCCCTCTCATCCCCCCCATAACCTCCCCAAGCACCTCATCACCCCCATGACCTCCCCATGCACCTCTCATCACCCCTATAACCTCCCCATAACACCCCCCTGCACCTCTCATTACCCCCATAACCCCCCTCTTATCACCCCCATAACCCCCCCATGCACATCATCACCCCCATAACACCCCCCTGCACCTCTCATTACCCCCATAACCCCCCCCCTCATCCCCCCCATAACCCCCCCTCTCATCCCCCCATAACCTCCCCAAGCACCTCATCACCCCCATGACCTCCCCATGCACCTCTCATCACCCCTATAACACCCTAAGCACCTCTTCCCCTGCACCTCTCATCACCAAACAACACCCCCTCCCCCCCGCCCGCCCCTTCACTTACCCTGCCGCGGGGTTCGGTGCAGCTGCTGCTCCTGTCACAGTGTTCCACTGCACGGGGAGGATCTGTTGGGAGGATGCTGGACTGGACTACCCCAGCACACTCCATATGCGTTTTTGAACACAGCAACAGCAAAGTGTTCTATACCCCTATTGAGGCTGTCTGTAGGCTAGAAATAGTCTTTTTAAATATAGATTCGCCATGAAATAATTTGGATCGAAACAAACTTTTTCGGAAAATTCGGCGAATCGACCGAATCAAATTTTTGAAAAGTTTGCTCATCTCTAATGGCATACATTGCGCAAGATGTGCACTGGACTGCATTTTCCAACATGGAGGCCATACTAGATTTGGGGATTGCAAGTATTAACAGAAAAAAAAAATCTAATATTTCAATTAAACTCCCTGAATTTAAAGTCCCTTAAATTTTAAGTCCCCTCACTTTTGTATTTACTCACTTGTATACGTCACACTCTTGTATACAGACACACAATCACTAGCTCAGACAATCGCTAGATATACTTGGTTTTATAGTTACCAAACAGCACCTCTGTCTCTTCACAGCCTGGAAGGGAATGTTCCAGTGAGCAGTGTTGAGGCCACAATACCGAAGTGGAAAGGCCGTTATTTCACCATAAATTCGCTTAGACCAGATAAGTACTTCTTCACAGATTTCTGATAGATGTGTGAAAAGAATAATCAGAAGAGCTGTCCAAGAGCCAAAGAGCCAAGATTCCATTGCAATTTACCGAGACATTTGTGGTGACACCAAAGTTGTGGTGTGACAATGAGATGTGAAGGGTGTAGGTGGATGGGACAGATGGTATAGCCCAGGGGGAAAGTGTTATTAGTATAGAGTAGAAAAGAGAAGACATACCTCAAGGTATATATATGTGTAAAGATGAACAAGCTAGTTAGATATGCATAAACAATTTATTAGTGAAATACAATTGAAAGTATGCCCAAGCAGGGACCTTGCTTTGGACTGTATACTTATTGGTACTCAAAATCCATACATGAACTGTTAAAATGATCTAAAATCATATAAAATTACTTGAAAGTCATTAGAGGTATATATGTTGTAGAAAAGCTTTGTAAAAAAAATCCTGAATACAGCCACCCGCAAGTAGTTCAATATATCGATATTATATCCATGGTATTTAGTAGCAAAGTGATAGTTTGTAATAAGAGACTAGTGCTATGCAACATTCGCCGCACCGCTTCTAATGATCTCCGGGATGGGAACCTCGCTTGTCAGGAGTGGCACGGCTGTGCGGCCGGCACGGGGATGGTGTCCGTGTGCTGGTCTGGATGGTATCCGGAGTGGCACAGGTTGGTGTCTGGCCGTTATTTGGAGGTGGAATGAAGGCAACAGTCCGGCGGTGAGTGTGAGCAGACAGCATACTCGTATGTGTCTATAGCGCTGCAGAGTACTCCTCTGAGCAGTGGGCTGCAAATTCGGGGGTTCCAGCAGTTCAAAGTGCTGGGAATGCTGTAGATGGTTGTGAGTCTGCAGATCAACAGATTATTTGTTTGAAAGCTGTGATATGGGGTCCGGCTTTATGGCGAGGATAGAAATTTGATTTGAAGGAACATTCAGTATGTACATATATGTCTTTATGGGAATTCTTTGTTTCTACTGGGTGTTTACTGAAATATTTCTTCAAACATGACTTTCTTACAAATGTTTCTACCACTATATAGGTATCAAATTTATTCTACTTTTTAGTGGGGGCGAATTTCAGTCCTTTTTCAAGTAGTTTGGTTTGGGATTGGGTAAGGTTGACAGAACTAATGTTAATGATGGTGCTTTCGGTCTCATCTCATGTGTGGTTGGATTGGTGAGTCTATTTCTTCTAATTCTTCGACGTACCCTCTTTTTTGGGGGGTGGGTAGTAAATTGAGCTTTGGGACTAGGGACTGAGTGAATTGGGTAGTCACATCCCAAAGATCATTCAGTTCCTAGTCTCAAAGCCCAATTCACTACCCACCCCCAAAAAAAGAGGGTACGTCGGAGAATTAGAAGAAATAGTATCCCCAACCCAACCACCCATGAAAGTAGGAAAGGCAAATTAAATGAGACCGAAAGCACCATCATTAACCTTAGTTCTGTCAACCTTACCCAATCCCAAACCAAACTACTTGAAAAAGGACTGAAATTTGCTAAAAAATTTAATACATTTGATACCTATATAGGGGTAGAAAAATTCGTAAGAGAGTCATGCTTGAAGAAATATTTCAGTAAACACCCTGTAGAAACACAGAATTCCCATAAAGACATATATGTACAGGGTGGGCCTTTTACATGGATATACCTTAATAAAATGGGAATGGTTGGTGACATTAACTTCCTGTTTGTGGCACATTAGTATATGTGAGGGGGGAAAATTTTCAAGATGGGTGGTGACCATGGCGGCCATTTTGAAGTCGGCCATTTTGAATCCAACTTTTTTTTTTCAATAGGAAGAGGGTCATGTGACACATCAAACTTATTGGGAATTTCACAAGAAAACAATGATGGGCTTGGTTTTAACATAACTTTATTCTTTCATGAGTTATTTACAAGTTTCTCTTTGTTTACAGCCATTGACATGTCGTCGAGGTTAACACGTGAGGAGCGGATAGAAATTGTGTTGATGTCTGGTGAACGCAGTAACCGGGTCATTGCAGCAGATTTCAATGCAAGACACCCTACAAGACCACCAATCTCCCATGCTACAGTTAGCAAACTGCTTGGCTTGCTAAGTTTTGTGAAACTGGTTCAGTGTTGGATTTGCCAAAATATAGACGCATGAAATCTGTCACTAATCAAGAAACATCAGTGGCTTGTTTCGGCGAGCGCTCCGGGTCCCTGCTCCTCCCCGGAGCTCTCGCGGCGTTCTTCTGCGTGCAGCGCCCCCGTCATACCCACTGACCGGGTGCGCTGCACTGTTATCACCGGCGGAGATGCGATCCGCGTAGCGGGACGCACCCGCCCGCGGGTAGCATCCCAATCACCTCACCTGCCCCATCCTCCTGCTGTTCTGTCCCGGCGCGCGGCCTCGCTCTCTAGGGTGCGCGCACGCTGGCTCTCTGAAATTTAAAGGGCCAGTGCACCATTAATTGGTGCCTGGCCCAATCAGTACCTACACCTGCAAAACATATAAAAACCCACTTCCCCTTCCTGTCCTTGCCGGATCTTATTGCCCTATTGCCCTGAGAAAGCGTTTTGTGTATCCCAAGCCTGTGTATCCAGACCCTTGCTGTTGCCCCTGACTAGGAACCATTGCTGCCTGCCCAGACCTTCTGCTACGTCCGACCTTGCTCTTGCCTTGTCCCTGAGTACCGCGCCTGTCTCAGCTGTCAGTGGGGTTGAGTCGCTATCAGGTGGAACGACCTGGGGGTTACCTGCCGCTGCAAGTCCATCCCGCTTTGTGGCGGGCTCTGGTGAAAACCAGTAACCCCTTAGATTCCGTTTCCCTGGTAGGGCCCACGCCATCACCTCACTGACACAGAGGATCCACCTCCAGTGTTCTCTCTGCATACTAGTCTGGATCCTGACATGGCTGTCCTAGCTTCATTCAGCAAGAGCCCACAGCGTAGCACTCGCCGCATGTCATTAGGGAGTGGCATTAGTCGAACATCCCTTCGGCGGATATTAGCCACTCACCAATGGCACCCTTACAAACTCCAGCTACTGTAGCATCTCAACGAAGATGACCCAGATCGGCGCACTGAATTTGCAGAATGGGCAAAACAAAAATTGGAAAAGGACCCTCATTTTACGCAGAAGATTTTGTTCAGTGATGAGGCAAACTTTTATGTGAATGGTGAAGTTAACAAACAAAACCACCGTTATTGATCTGACACTAACCCACATTGGATAGATCCCTCCATTGGAACACAAAAATTGATGGTATGGTGTGGTATATGGGGTACAAAGATAGTGGGGCCATTCTTTTTTTTTTTTTTTTTTCTTCAAATCTTTATTTTTGTGTTTTTTAGAAGCAAAGTTAACAAATAGCCCCTGGATTCAGGTCGCAGCCTAAGCCGTGGGGCATAAGCATGAACATAGAAACAAATTAACAAGAACATCAGTACATTCAAATGTGTCACATCAGGGTGCAGTCAAAACAACAGGATCACTACACTATGTAAGATCAGAATATAGCGATCAGGAGAGAGTTCAACGCAGAGGTGTGCGTATTGGGGTGTGCGGGTGGTCCCATAGGGCTTAATATGGTGATGTGAACAAATGAGCAGAAGAGAGTAAAATCAGTTATGTGTAGAGAAAGAAGAAAAGGGAAGAGTCTTTATAAGTAAGTGTATCAATAGAGGTGGGCCCTTCATGGGAGGTCCAAGGGTAGGGCCCTGGGATAGGTGAAGGAGGATAGAAAACCAAGGCGGTAGGGAATACGGTATGTCAGGTTGTCATGAAGATGCAGAAACAGAATAAAGTAAAGAAAAGAGGTCAGGTAGAGAAGTAGACTAGAGAAGAGGAGGGTAGGTAAGAGAAGAATGGAGAGAAGCGGGGTAGAAGAGAGGGGAAGATAGAGAGTAGGGATGAGGGAGAAGATACAGTGAGTGGCCGCAGTCCTCCGGCGGGGATGTGGGGGCATAAGGTATTGGGGGGGAGGGGGGGGGGAGGGAGTAGGAAGGAGAGGTGAGAGAGGTGAGTGAAGGGAAGCAGGACTAAGGGGAGGGGGATGAATGAAGAGGCGTATATAAGTGCTAAGCGGAGTTCATAGAAAAGCAGGGCTGTTGGATTTATAGGCAAGCCATGGTTGCCAGGTTGCATAATATGTGTCATATGAGCGCGTGCTCCAGCTAGATTCTTCCATCCTACATATTTGTGCTACTCTAAGTAGCCAGTGTGAGGCCGTGGGTGGCTCCGTTTTCCTCCAATGGAGGGCAATTAAGCATTTAGCCGCCGAGACCAGGTGTGCGAGGAGGGATCGTTTATGTAAGGGATTCTCTTTATCTGGGAGACCTAAAAGGACCAGGGTTGGCGTAAGAGAAACCTAGCACCCTGGATGGTAGAGGTCAGTCTCCCTACCTCACTCCAAAAAGGTTGTATGTTCATACAATACCACCAAATGTGGGAGAGGGAGCCGCACTCAAAATTGCATCTCCAACACTGGGCGGAGGGCGACAGGCCCCACTTGTGGAGGAGTTCCGGAGTCTTATACCAGCGTGAAAGTATTTTAAAATGGTTCTCTTGGAGTTTAATGCACCTTGAGAAGCCGTGTGAGTTGCGTAGAATGGTGTTCTTGTCCGAGTCCTTTAGATGAATACCTAGCTCCCTCTCCCACGAATCCAGATACGTGGGGGTGTGTGCAGCGCCTGCGTCCAGGAGGCGTGAGAGGAACACAGAGAGCCTATGCTTCGAGCAGCCAGGTATGATCACCCACTATGTCCCACACTCTGAGAACCTCCATGCATGTGCTCCTAACAAGGTGTATCTGGAGAAAGTTAATCTGGACATCCGGGAGTAGGGTCCTGATGTGTTCAGGTGTGGGGGGTCGTCTGTCAGTGCAGAGGGATAGAAGGGGCGTGTCTGTCAACCTGTCCCAAATGTCTGCATGGCACTCCAGCGTGGGAGACACTACGTACGGGGCTAGTGAGGAGGGCAACGAGATCGGTAACACCTTCCTATCCAGACCACATCCAGCATGAGATTGGTCATATTTCATCTTGGTTAACAATGTGCCTTTAAGAATGGGGTTGGAGACTACAGATAAGCTCCCAAGAGTGGGAAGCCAAATGTTCCTCATGGTCATAGACCGAGAAGAGCCCAGTTGATCACCCTCAAGTGAGTGTCCCTGCAACAGACTCGTCTTAGAGGCTATCTCAGTCCATCTCTGCAAGTGGGTGGCCATGTAGAAGTGGTCAACATGCCTATGTCCCCATCTCCCTTCCTCCTTGTCAGAAGCGCATGAGAGAGTCTAGGTTTCCAACCAGCCCACAGGAAGGCAGAAAACATTCGTCTCCACTGGGACAGAAAGGAAGCAGGCAGTTTCAGTGGAACCATCCGTAGAACATAAACAATTGAAGGGATGATATAAGTTTGGAGCAGATTGCGCCTGCCTAGCCATGACAGATAAGGAAGCTTGTAGCTAGATAGCCGTGTCTTAATTTTCGCCAAGAGAGGAACGTAGTTCAATCTATACAAGTCCGACAAGGAGGGAGGGATGGCTATACCCAGGTAGGTGATGCACCCAGAGGGCCATCGAAACTGTGATGCCGCCTGCAAGCATCTCACCTGGCCGGGAGGGATAGAAATGTTCAGGATCTCCAACTTGGCGTAATTGACTTTGAAGTTAGACAGCAATCCATAATGTTCTATTAAAGCTAAGATGGTGGGTAGGGAGTCAATGGGATTAGACACCAGTAAGTGCAAACGCAGCCGTGAGGTGAGTGTGGCCCCCAATCGTGAGCCCCTAAATGGCGCTATTCTGTCGCAGTGCCTGTAGGAGCGTCTCCATGACGATTATGTACAGGGAGGGTGACAAGGGGCAGCCCTGTCGGGTGCCGTTGTGTATGGAAAAATTGGGTGATAAGGTGCCATTGATCTTCAGCTGTGCACTAGGGCCCCGGTACAGAGACATGATAGCCGATATGAAGGGTTGAGGGAAGCCAAACTTCCCAAGTGTAAGTTGCATATAGTCCCACGCAACCCTATCAAACGCCTTCTTGGCATCGGTGCCGAGAAGGAGCAATGGTTTCCCGTGAGCCCGTGCATAGTGAATAGCATGCATGACCCGCAGGGCATTATGACGTCCCTCCCTCCCTTTGACAAAGCCCGTCTGATCTGGGTGTATAATGGAGGGCAAGAGGTCACCTATTCGTAGGGATAGACGTTTAGCCCAGATTTTAACATCTAAATTCAATAGAGAAATGGGCCTATAGCTCGGGCAAAGTGCAGGATCCTTTCCCTCTTTAGGCAAAATAGTGATATGTGCACCCAGGGCTTGAGGCGGGAGGAGTTCCCCAGACATAAGGGAGTTACACCACTTTGTAAGCTGGGGAAGGAGAACATCACCCAGTTTTTTGTAATAAAAGAGGCCGAGGCCATCAGGGTCTGAACTCTTCCCCAGGGGAAAGGACTTAATGACTGAGGCCAGCTCATCTATAGTGCACGGTCTGAGCAGTGCCAGGCCCTCTTCCTCAGTAATTGAGGGCAGCTTCAGGGTCGATAGGAATTCTTTGATGGCCTGGTCTCGGGTTCCTAGGGGCGGGTCTGCAGGATAAAGATTATAAAGAGACCGATAAAAGGCGGTGAATGCCTCTGCGATGTCGGCGGTGGAGGCGCCCCTGGCCGTCCACTATCCGATGAATGAATGCCCTCTCCTTCCTCTTTTTGATCATTGCCGTCATGAGTCTACCCCCCTTATCCCCATGGAGAAAGAGCTTCTGTTGGAACCTTATTACGTTTTCAGCATATTTTTTTATTGAGGTGGTCTTTCAATTTGTCCCTAAGGGACGTGAGTTCCCCATCATCAAAACTGGGGCCCGCGACTGCCTGTTGCTGTTCAAGGGTGGCTATCCGGGATAGCAGGTCGGTTACTTGCTTAGAACGTTCCTTTTTCAATTTGGAGCCAAGGGCAATAAGTATACCCCGAATGTATGCCTTGTGAGCCTCCCAAATAGTCAGCATGGAGACATCAGGGGTTGTATTGGCGTCAAAGTAGGAAGTCAGGTGTGTGGTGAGAGACAGCAAATGAAAAGGGTCCGTCAATAGTGACTCGTTGAGACGCCACGTCCAGTCTCTACGTGGTAAGTGCGTCAGTGCCAAGTCAGCGTGTACAGGTGAGTGGTCCGAGAGTGTCCTGGGGCCAATATCAGTATTGCTGACCGACTGCAGAACGCTGTCGTGACAAAACAGATAGTCTATTCTGTGATGAGAGCGATGTGGGGCTGAGAAGAAAGTGTACGATCTGTCACCCGGGTGAAAGGTGCGCCACACATCTACTAGACCCAATTCGTGTAGTTTGTTCCGTAAGGTGCGGAGCAGGAGGGGCGGGGTCGTGGACCTGTTGGTGGAGGAATCTAATGTGGGATGTAATACTAGATTCATATCCGCCCCTAGAATAATGGGGCCCTCCGCAAAGGAGCGCAGCCTCTCAAGAGTATCAAGAAGCCACGGGACCTGCCTCTTGTTAGGAGCATAGAGACTCGCCAGAGTGTATGACACAACCCCAATCTTGCCCAGCACAAATAAGGCTCTGCCGTCACTACTCACGTAACTGGATTCAAAAGTGAAGGGGACCTCTCTTCGTAGCGCGATGGATACGCCCCTGGACGAGGAGTTTGTGCTGCCACTGTGAAACCAATGGGAAAAATGATTAGTAGGGAGGGATGGGATCCTGCCAGTCTTAAAGTGTGTTTCTTGTAAAAACAACACAGATGTATTTTCCCTTTTCAACAGTGAAATCAGGTTGTGCTTCTTGTTTGGTGAGTTAAACCCCTTAACATTGTAAGTTAGGAATTTCAAAGTGGCCATTGGAAACTAGGGGAGGGGGGGGGGGTGGACCAGTGAGAGGGTGCAGGTATGGGAGGGCAGGAAAGGAAGCGAGGGTAGAGTCAAGTTACCAGAGAAGGGTAAAGTCTCAAGTAGGGAGAGGGTGGGTAGGGGGTAGGGAGAACTGCGGTTGAGAAAGAAGAAGAAAGAGAAAGATGAGTCAGAGGCAAAGGGGAGTATAAAGAACAAAGGTATCAGCAAGTAGAAAGAAGAGGAAGTAGTACTGAAACGTAGCCCAAAGCAGGGGCTGAGAGGTAGCGATGAGAGAGCGTCACTCCAGGAGCGGAGTTCCGAGTCTGCGGGTTGGGGGGGGTGTTGGGGGGGGGGGGGTGAGGGTGCGGAGGATTTACCTGAACCGACAGCCCCCCTGCATCCTAAAGAGACTGAGTGGAGCTAACAAAAAACCATATGTTAAAGTACTTGTGGGACCACCTATTCAGGACAGGCAAAACAATCACAATAAGAGCAATACAAGCAGGTGATCATATCAGTGGGAGCAAGTGCAACAGATCAGAGGCACAACGATTCAAACACGAATATCATGTAACGTCTTGCAATAAACCTGGGAGCTGGCATAGTGGGCCAGCGTAGACGAAGACAATTCCCACCCAGCTGTCCCTCCCCAGACCTCGTCAGACCCCACCCAAGCTGGATTAACTAGGATATAATAGAAAGGGGATCGGGCAGGGAGAGGGAGAAGTAGGGAAAGGAGGGGGAACGTGAAAGAAGTAGAGGAGGAGGGAAGAGGGGAGGAAGGAGAGAGAAAAAGGGGGGGTGAGTAGATATGGTTAGGATAGAAGCGTGCAGGGGGATGTGCAGTCCATGGGCTAAAAGATGACAACACCTTGTCCCGACTAAACAGAGATAGTCCCAAGGGGCCTCCAGTGCCCGTTCACAATAATTTTCCCAAATATAGATATAATTTATTTATTTTTTTTCATCTAAAACTACATGATATATAGGAAAGCACAGGAAGGGCAAGGTGCATGATGCAGTGAACAAAAGACCTAGACCTAAGCGGCCTCCTAGTGAGGACCGTTAGCCATAATGATCATGTAAAGTGTAAGCATAGGACAACATTGTAAATACTCATCGTCTCTCGTAGGCACAGGTGAGGTGGAACTAAGGTAAAAGTCCAGTACGAGATACCATCCGGCTCCCTCAGGCAGGGCCAGGGATCGACGTCGTCACGGTGGGCTGCAGTCATCCAGACATCATTGGCCATCGCAGGTGAAGGATGCCTCAAAGTTCCAAAATGGCCGACACACCTGTAAATGAGAGGGGGGAGAGGGGAGGGGGTAGGGAGGGGGAGAAGGGGGATCAGACTAAAGGGGCAGAGAGGGCAGCTAAGGGCAAGGAGAGGTACAAGGGGGGGGAGGGGGGGGCGAAGGGAACAATGTAGGTGGGGTGTCCAAGGTTGGGTAAGCAAGTCTCGGGGGTCCTCTCACACATGACTACATCATTCTAGCTGGAAAGGACAAGAAGGTCAGAGAAAGTGTCTCATAAGACATCCCAGGTATGTCGATGGCGAAGACTTCGTGCCAAGGTAGTAGTAGGCCATAACGTGGATCAGCGAAAATGCACAGAGATCAGATCAGCATTCAATCAGGTGTAAAGTCCTCACGACTTAGCGACTTCTGTGCAGACTTTTTCTTCTGCTGTTTGGGAGATTTGGGTTTCTCCACCTTGGTCCACAGTGTGGTAGTAGGAAGATCCGGCATGAGATGGCATAGCTGTTCCGGCAGCCAAGAAGGGATATCCATAGGAGGTATGTCCAGGAAGCGCCAAACTTTATCTAAGTCGCGGATAGCGAAGCGGCGACCCTCCTTCTGAATGGAGACACCGAAGGGGTACAGCCAGGTGTAAGGCAGCTTCAAGTCCTGTAGTTTCTGGAGAAGGGGATTCAGGATCCTGCGCTTAGCCAGGGTGGACGGGGCAATGTCCTGGAATATCATGACAGGATGGCCCTCAAATGTCAGGGCAGGGGTCTCTCTGTTAGCTCTGAGGATGGCCTCGGTGTCGAGAAAGCTGAGCAGTCCACATATAATGTCCCTGGGTGGGTCAGATGCCCGCGGTTTGGGACGGATCGCTCTGTGCACCCTCTCAACAACCACCTTCCCTGCCCGCTCCTCACCTAGAAGTATGGCGAAGATCTGTGTTGTCACTGCGCGCAGGGCTTCGGGCGCATAGAACTCAGGTACCCCCTTCAGCCTAATATTTTTGCGCCTGCTCCTGTTCTCCTGATCTTCCAGTAGCAGGAAGGCCCTGTTTAGTTGCGACTCCTGGGCTCTAAGTTGGTGGGAAGTGGCATCGCAGAAGGATACAGTCTCCGTTAGCGCAGACTCGAGTTGTTCCGTGCGGTGTCCCACATGTTGCACGTCCGCCTTGATCTCGGCCAGTTCCTGCAGTACCGGAGTCATGGCGGACTGCAGAGATTTAGCAATGGCTTGTTGGACTACCTTCCGGATGAAGGTCCTGGTCAAAGAGAGCCTGGCATCTTCCCCTCCAGAGTCCATTTGGCCTCCCAGTGTGGATTCCGCCTCAGAGTCCTCCTCCCCCTCCATGTCACTGGTGTTCTTGGGTTGGCGGGCCAGGCTGTTGGACGGCTTATTTTTAAGAAATTTAGCCATGTTTGCCTGGGTTTTCGTCTGCTTAGCGGGGCCAGGAGTTTCCCCCGTTTGATTCTTGTCCGCCTTGCCCATTTCGGTGGTTCCGTGGTGCTTAATAAATAGGATGCAGGGTCAGGCTGTGGAGAGCGACGCGGCTATGCGTCCATCCAACTCGACGGTCAGGCTCCGCCCCCCATTCTTCATCAATGGAAACCTTAAGGCCACTGGATATGCGAAATTGCTACATGATGATGTGTTTCCCTTTTTATGCACTGAAGCTGGCACGTTCCCTGAGTTTTTCCAGCAAGCTGGTGCACCACCACATTATGGGTGACAGATCCATTCCTAGATGAACAGTTTCCTGGAAAGTGGATTGGTTGTCCTGGGCCAGTTGAATGGCCCCCAAGTTCTCCCGATCTGACCCCCTTAGACTTTTATCTTTGGGGTCATCTGAAGGCAATTGTCTATGTTGTGAAGATACAAGATGTGCAGCACCTGAAACTACGGATACTGGAAGCCTGTGCTAGCATTTCTCCTGCAGTGTTGCTGTCAGTGTGTGAAGAGTGGGAGAAGAGGGTTGCATTGATAATCCAACACAATAGGCAGCACATTGAACACATTTTATAAGTGGTCAGAAACGTGTACATAACTCATGAAAGAATAAAGTTACGTTAAAACCAAGCACATCATTGTTTTTCTTGTGAAATTCCCAATAAGGTTGATGTGTCAAATGACCCTCTTCCTATTGAAAAAACAAAAGTTGGATTAAAAATGGCCGACTTCAAAATGGCCGCCATGGTCACCCCCCCATCTTGAAAATTTCCCCCCCTCACATATACTAATGTGCCACAAACAGGAAGTTAAAGGAGTAGTCAGGCGTGCACTATTTTCATTTTATCCCATCCGGGCTGCAAAATAAAAGAATACAAACTTTCTCTTACCTGCCAACGAGCCCCCGGAGCTCCGGTACACTTGAGTACAGGTGTTCGGTCCCCGGGCTGTATTCTTCTTACTTCTTGTTAGCCTGGCACGTCACACTGAGCTTCAGCCTATCACTGTTCAAGGCGGGACATCGCTGCGGCCGGTGATAGGCTGAAGCTCCATGTGACGTGCCGGGCTAACAGGAAGTAAGAAGAATACAGCCCGGGGACCGAACACCTGTACCAGAGTGTACCGAAGCTCCGGGGGCTCGTTGGTAGGTAAGAGAAAGTGTGTTTTCTTTTATTTTGCAGCCCGGACGGGATAAAATGAAAAAAGTGCGCGTCGGACTACTCCTTTAATATCACCAACCATTCACATTTTATTAAGGTGCCATATAAATGGCCCTATAAATGGCCCACCCTGTACAACTCCCAGCTTGTGCTCACTGACAGAAGCTGGCATTTGGAGGATTTTTCCTCCAGCTGTGAGCCCTGCGCTCACAGCTGTCAATCAAGGAAGTGTGTCCATGACACAGGTGATGATGCATGGACACAGCAGGACTAGTATGTGGCCAAGCAGGCAGGGGTGGGGGGGCAGTTGTTTGAATGGCTTGTTCAGTATGAAATACTAAAAATTGTCTAATGAAAGCAATTGAAAAACCTATTGGTTTTGCATGCTTTAGAACATATCAAAAGTTTTTGCATCTGACAGTGCCAATTTAAATATATACTTCTCAATGCTATGTCACCACTTGTATGAATTACAAGCAGTGTTAAAGGGGTACTCAGGTGGAAGTTTTAATTTCTGTTTTTTTTTCTTTCTTTAATGCCCAGGCTGCCTGCATTAGAACAAACCAATCCTTTATTTACCTCTCGCGCTTCTCGTGCCTCTGGTATCACGGCTTCAGTCCCTGGTGCAATCCTCCTCCTATTGCTGGGGGTTAATGTGTCACAGTATAGCTCAGTAAATTGCTCGTCACAGCCGTGTCTTGCCTCAGCCAGTGATTGGCTGAGCAACAATGTGACAAACTGAGCCCCAACACCAGGAAGAAGATTGGGCCAGGGCTTAATACTTTACATCACATTGCCACTTAACTGTGGACAGTGATTTGCAGAGCTGCACTGTGATGCATAAATCCCCAGCAGCAGGAAGTGGATTGCAACAGTGACTGGAGCAGCGATACCAAGAGGCATCGGGGAGGTACGGAAAGGTATTATTTTGCCGCTTATGAATATTCAACCCCCTGTCCCTCCAGCTCTCCCTCTCGTCGCCGCTCCTTACTGGAGGGAGGGGGGATGAATATTCATAAGTGGCACTGACGTCAGTGCCAGTTAACCTGCAGAAGCCCCACCTGTGCCTGTTACAGCAAGATATACAGATAGAATAAAACTACAATTGCGGGCGAATGTCCGGGCGAATCAGAGTAAGGTAGGGCTCGTTTTAATCAGTGTCTCTCGCACTATCCACCAGTACTGTGGATAGTGCAGGAGAAATTATCTGACAGCTTTCCTTTAACGCTAGTACGCTTGTTCTGCATTTATTGTGCGTATGTGTAAAATTTATAATTTTGGTGCAGCCTGACATCTGCCAAATAGAAAATTACATGATAGAGTAAACCACACAGACACAATCAATAGAAAATAACTGAATAAGGACCCCTTATGACAGGGAATCTGTCATCAGCATCACACACACTGACTTTTATATCAGACGCTGAGACAATGATACTTACCATTTGCTGATACATTGCCCCATTATTTATGGTTTGCTTATTATGCAAATTAAGTGGCATAGTGCACTCCAGACGTTTTAAAGTCATTCTCTGAGTGCACTGTGATTTCCAGTCTCATAAGTTAACTATGAGCGCATGCACAGTTAACTACGGACCTCGCGGCCGCTGCCCCACTGCTTCCTGATGGGCTGGGCCACAGTGTAGCATAGGGGCAGCATAGTTTGGCTAAAATCAAGTGTAGTATCTGTTCTTATCAGCTTCTTGCTTGTTGGGATGGGTGCTGCATGGTAGGGGGCAGGTGTACCGGGGCATTCCGGGGCTGGGTGGGGGGGAGGTGTGTGCAGCCCAGCCATTAAGAGAGCTGCAGGGGAGCATCTGCAAGGTCTGTTGTCCGGTCCGGTGTCAAAAAGATTACTGCGGGCAAGTAATAAACTGTATGTGCATTTTACGGATATGTTCACACTACGGAATTCCGCGAGGGGAATTCCGCAAGTAGAATTCCGCGCAGTGAACATTACCATCAGTGTGAATGGGTCTGTTCGGCACAAAGAATGAACATGTTCATTTTTTGTGCGGAATTCCGCGAGCAATTCATAGCCATCAATGGTGATGGCGCAGTGCCGCACAGACCTACCACTGAAGTATTTTCCGCAGCGGCCGCCTGATGGAATCTCCGCTCGCGATTCGAGATTCCGCAGTTTGAACGTACCGTTCACACTGCGGAATCTCGAATCGCGAGCGGAGATTCCATCAGGCGGCCGCCGACGCCGAAAATACTTCAGTGGTAGGTCTGTGCGGCACTGCGCCATCACCATTGATGGCTATGAATTGCTCGCGGAATTCCGCACAAAAAATGAACATGTTCATTCTTTGTGCCGAACAGACCCATTCACACTGATGGTAATGTTCACTGCGCGGAATTCTACTTGCGGAATTCCCCTCGCGGAATTCCGTAGTGTGAACATATCCGTAAACTGCACATACAGTTTATTACTTGCCCGCAGTAATCTTTTTGACACCGGACTGGATCTTCAGAGTAAATGCTCTTCTCCCCTGTGTTGATCCTGCTCCCCTGTGAACTCACTCGAGAGCAGTCTCCTGTCAGCGAAAAATATGCTCTCAAGCCATTAGAAAGACAGCAGCTACCAATATATCTCAGTTAGGACAGTTAGTATATACCTGGTGTACATCATATTCAATCCTACAATACTCACTTGTCTTTTACATATACATGGGATACTGGTGTATGTGGAAGTGATTTTATATTATCACATGTCTTACTTCGTTTATATATAGTATGATTAAGCCTTTCATTTGGAATAAATAAAAGCTAAGTTTTAACCTGGCAACTGTGTTTTACCTGTGGAGATCTAAAAGGGGTTTGGGCTTGTTGGCTATTTATTGATTGTTTATATTTCCCCCATCCCCCACCTGGGGGTACTTTGGGTTGCAAGGCAAGTGTGCTAAACTTCAAACCGTCTTCTTCAGGACCACACGTCTGAAACTACTAGGGGATTAATATACTATGTATTTTAAAAGCGAAATTTGATAGACATTACAGTAAATGGGTTAACTGTATAAGTGCATCTTTGGAGGCCCTGAGGAAAAGCAATCTCTTTGGTTAAGGATAATCTAGACTACAGGCTAGTCCCTGGGATGGAGAATTCTGGGAAACAGAAGGAAAACATGTAGATTAGTGGTGGTCAAACATGTGAAGGGGAGAGTGGAAGGAATACTCCTTTAAATTTGAAATGTTTCCAGTAGTCGTGATGCAACATTTCATGAAAGTGACCTATTGCACACTGTTACTTGAAGTATGATCGTATTTACTACCTCTTATTTTGCACTTTATGTGTAACTGTGTTAGTATTAATAAAATCCTTCTGAATAAATAAATAAATGAATTTATTAATGAATTTATTAAATGGAGAAGCTCTTTTGAAAGCCATACATACATACATACAGTTGTAGCACATTACTGAAATATTAGTTAACGGTATGTATCAGCATTTTATCATTTAAACACAGTTTTTTTATTTTTATTTTATTTTTATTTTTTTATAACAGGGACAGTGGAATGACTGGTGAGATTCTGGTAAATGGAAAACAGAGGGAACTACGAACTTTCCGGAAGATGTCATGTTATATCATGCAGGACGATATGCTACTGCCGCACTTGAATGTCAAGGAAGCCATGATGGTGAGAACATAGCTCTAATGTTATTGGAAGAAAATATCAGTAAGTGACTTCAGTAAGTGACTTTAATCTCAAGGCTAATATAGCGCAGAGCTAAAACTCCTAGTCTGGCCGTAAGAGCTAAGCATATATGCAATATCAAGTCCAGGCACTGCAAGCTGTGTGGTCCTCTAGAGACTGTCTGTTAACCCTTTGGGAGACTTTGGTTGAGCGCTGGGAAGATTGTACCACCTATCTTCAAGTTAGGAAAGCCTCCGTTAAACTGCAACCTAGTGTGGAGTCAATTCTTTCCTTGCTAGCCTGTGGGGAGACGGAGTTTCCCGGACCTGTAGTACCCCGGGAGATACCAAGACTACAATGGCGTCACGTGACATTAAGGGTTAATACTAGGGATGCACCGATATATCGGCCGAAAATAGATGTTTCGGGGAAATGCCGAAACAACAAAAAATGCCGATAATGACCCACCTCCCCTGCCCGCCCACAGCACAAGTTGCAAACACTGCCAGTGGCAGAGGCACTCGTGGGGGGTGCCGGGGGGGGGGCCGGGCACAACATCTGTTGTGAAACTACAACTCCCAGCATGCCCGGACCGGCAAAGTCTGTCCGGGCATGCTGGGTGTTGTAGTTTCACAACAGCTGGAGGCCCCCTGGTTTTTAGTATACAGTACTCGTTTTTATATGCTCTGGTCGGCCCCCGCCTATAGCCACACATGGGTCCATAGGCCATAGCAGTAGATGGTGACCCCGTGCCGGAGGAGCGGTGACCGGAACACTGTGGGGGCAGCAGTACAGACATACAGCCTCCAGCCGTACACTGTATATGGCTGGAAGCTGTATGTCTGTGGGGTGGGGGGAAGCTGCCTACTATTGTGGGGGAACTACTGACCTAATGTGGGGGGAGCTGCCTACAAATGTGGGGGGAGCTGCCTAATATTGTTGGGGGGAGCTGCCTAATATTCTGGGGGAACTGCCTGCTATTGTGGGGAACCTGCCTACTATTGTGGGGGAAATGCTGACCTAATGTGGGGGAGCTGCCTACTATTGTGGGGGAGCTGCCTACTATTGTGGGGGAGCTGCCTACTATTGTGGGGGAGCTGCCTATTAATGTGGGGGAACTCCCGACCTAATGTGGGGGAGCTGGCAATCTAATGTGGGAGAATCTAATCTAATGAGCGGAGCGCTGCATTTTACCAGAAGACAGGGAGAAGTCATTTTCGGTTTCGGTATCGGTTTCGGCCGGATATTTTTTTTAATTTCGGTTTCGTTTCGGTTCTGAAATTTCCATTTCGGTGCACCTCTAGTTAATACCATCCGACGCTGGGTTCATAACCCCCCCCCCCCCAGGAACAAAGTAGTTAACCCCAGCTTAGCGGTGGCTGCGGACCTCACCCGTGGCCACCACAACGTTTTTGGCGTCCACAAACAGGATACGGGTGTACGCCTTAACTATTCAGCCACTAAATCAAGTCCTTCCCCCAAGTCTGAACTGTGTATGGGACTGTGTCCTTGAAAGAAATGGATCTGCCGAGGCGCAAATACAAGTGGTGGGGAAGGTGAAGGAGAGACTGCTAGCTGCCAGTACTAAGTGTAAAAAGTCCATACCTGAAGGGGTTAAATTGTTTCCACCATTTCCCACCATTTTAAAACGGGCATCCCCTGAGGTTTAGGGCCGGCCCTCAGGAAGACGGATCACAGGCCCCATCAAAGAGCAACCCCACTCAGGACAATCATTGCACATTGCATCCTGCCCCTATGTAAATGTTACTATAGATGGTATCCAGCTGCAGGCACTGATTGACACAGGCTCGCAGGTGTCTACCATCTCTAAGGGCCTATTTTATAAATATTGGAATGTTGATTCATTGTGTGAGCCAGACGGTATGGATTTTAGTGTCATGGCAGGAGACGGGAAACCAATTCCCAGACATGGGTACTTGGAGCCCCCTATTCCGTTGAGAGGTCACACACTTAGGGGGCAAGGAATAATTGTTACTGATGTGACGGTACCAGGGGCCACAGAGTTCATTCTAGGGACATTGTCTAGCAGACATTGCTTCACTGATATTGTAGATGCTTTGCATGCCTCTCTCCCTTACATGTCTCCTTCTAGACAAAGGACTGCGCAGCACCATCTCAAAATTCTGCAGGCGGAGCAGAAGTTCGTGAACCAAAAAGGAGAGATCTGTAAAGTCCGGATCCAGGACATGAGGTCAGTGACCCTAGAGCCAAATACGGAAACAATTTTATGGTGTTGAGCGCGTCCTGGCATAAGGAATCAAGATTATCAGGCCTTGTTAGAACCTCTACAGTCTGAAGATTTTCCCTTGGTTCGAGCTGCCAGAAGTCTAGTGACAGTAGTAAATGGACGAGTCCCATTTCGCTTAGTCAATTTGTCCGGTGTAGCCAATCTATTGCCAAAATATACCCCAGTGGCCCGACTCCTCTTCCTGGACTCCAGTGATATTCTGGCCTCACGTAAGGTGGCTCAACAACAGACTGCTCAAACTACACCGGGCCATACCGAAGTTTCTCCAGAACCTTGGTGTCGTCAGCTACACGTAGGAGGCTCCCTTACCCCACCGGAACAAGTCGAAGGGGTCATTGAAGTGGCAAAGAGGTATCAAGATGCCTTCAGCAAACATCCAACCGATTTTGGGCGAACTTCTATGATCAAACATCGAATCTTGACTGGTGATAAACCTCCCATCAAAGAAAGGCATCGGCCCGTCGCACCGGATATGTACCAACCATTCAAGAAGTTGTTAACCGACATGAAGGACGCGGATGTGATCCAAGAAAGTCAGAGTCCCTGGGCCGCTCCCATGGTGTTGATCAAGAAGAAAGATGGGACCATCCGCTACTGTGTCGATTGCAGAAAATTGAATGATATCACTCATAAAGACACATACCCTCTCCCCCAGATTGAGGAGTCACTCACTGCGTTGGGTTCTGCAGCATACTTCTCCACGTTGGATTTGACCAGCGGGTACTGGCAAGTGCCCATGGCCGTAGAAGATAGAGAAAAGACAGCTTTTGTAACCCCCATGGGTTTGATCGAATTCAAGAGCATGCCCTTTGGGCTATGCAACGCTCCGGGCTACCTTCCAACGGCTGATGGAACGATGCCTAGGGCACTTTAACTTTCAGAGTGTCCTACTTTATCTTGATGATGTGATCGTGTACTCCAAGTCTTGCCAGGAACATTTGACTCACCTGTCTGATGTATTTCAAGTATTGATCCAGCATGGTTTAAAAATTAAGCCCTCCAAATGTCACTTACTCAAGCCACAAGTACATTACCTGGGCCATGTCGTCAGCGCTGAAGGGGTTCAACCTGACCCGGCTAAAGTGGAAGTCGTCAAGGACTGGCCTACCCCACGCACTGTCAAGGATATCAGGAGCTTCCTAGGATTTGCAGGGTATTATTGCCGCTTTATCCCTCATTTTGCCCAAATTGCTGAGCCATTGACTTCCCTCCTGCGAGGCACAACGAAGGAAAACTATAATGGGAAGCTACCTGTAAAATGGGCCAAGGAGCAAGAAGTGGCCTTCCAAGCTCTGAAACACCTATTAACAGAACCCCCCATCCTGGCCTACCCGGACTATACTCAACCCTTCCAGTTATACACCGATGCCAGTTTTGAAGGATTAGGGGCGGTTTTATCCCAGATGCAAGGGGACAAGAACAAGTGATAGCTTATGCCAGCCGGAACCTGCGAGGAGCTGAAAGGAACAATTCCAATTACAGTTCATTCAAGTTGGAGCTCCTAGCCCTCGTCTGGGCGGTAACCGAGAAATTCAAACATTACTTGGCAACAACCTCGTTCACTGTTTACACTGATAACAACCTCCTGGCCCACATGAACACCGCCAGGCTAGGTGCTCTTGAACAAAGGTGGGCCTCCAGGCTGGCCAACTATGACTTCTCTATTAAATATCAAAGTGGCAAATCCAATGTCACTGCAGATGTGCTCCCGGCGAAGATCCCCCGGTGGAGGACAGGTGGGAAGATGTGGAGATGCCCCCATTCTATCAGAGGTTCGTGAACCAAGATGTTGCAACCACCCTCGAGGGGAGGGAGTCTAGGTCTAAAACAGTCCAGGAAGACTTGTATACCTGGAGGACCCTACAAGAAGAAAGTCAGACCATGGGGGATCTGTTAGAGTTCCTATTGACCAGAAGGGTACCTCCCCGTCTACGCCGGAGTCAGAGTGACTATGAATTGAAGCGTCTGTGGCGCCAGAGAAAAAAGGCTATTTGTGCACAAGGGAATGGTGTACAGTGTCTGGCGAAAGGCTACATCAGATCCTGATTCCTCAGAGAGATGCTGCAATGGTTCTGAATGCCTACCACGATCAGTCAGGACACTTTGGGGTTCACAAGACAGAAGCCACCGTCCGACGCCGGTTCTACTGGATTGGGATGAGAAGGGATGTTGAAAAATGGTGCAGTGAATGCGCAGTTTGCATTCCATCCAGAGTGAGAGGCCTAACCAATTGGTCGCATTGGATTATGTCAAGCTATCGCCTACCCAGTCCGGGTATTCATATGCCCTTACCATGGTGGATCACTACTCCAAGTGGGTAGTAGTTGTGCCAGTCAAAGATCTAACGGCCAAGACCACAGCCCAGATGTTCTACACCCATTGGGTACAGATACTCGGATGTCCTGAAACTGTCTTGTCCGACCGAGGACCGGCCTTTGAGGCCCAACTATTCCAGGAATTGTGCCAGTTCCATGCGTGTAAGAAACTCAGAACCACTGCTTATCACCCGCAAGGGAATGGACTTTGTGAAAGAATCAACCAGGTATTCATCCACATGCTGAGAGCTGCATCTGTGTCTCAACCTGAAGAGTGGCCTCGATTGATGCCCGAGTTGTTGGAAATTTATAACAATACCATTCACTGCTCCACGGGATACACCCCATTTTATCTAATGATGGGCCGACATGGCCAACTGCCCAAGGACAGGATCTTTGGTCTTCAAACACCTTTCAACAACTCGCCACAAGCCTCTGTGGAATGGGTCTCTGAACACAAAAAAAGGATTCAAGAAGCAAAAGAGATTGGCAACAAAAAAATGGGTGAGGCACACTATAGACAGCAACAGGATTATAACTGTCATGCTTCTGCCCAGCCATTGCAGATTGGTGGCAAAGTTTGGTTGAAGAAATTCCCCAGGACTCATAAATTGGACTCCATTTGGGAAACGGAACCTTATACGGTGATCGCCGTACCCTACCCAGACACCGATGTCTACACCGGTTGTTCACCGGAACCGAATCAAGATGTGTCATAAAGGGGATTTGCCTTTATTGCCGCCTTCTTCTGCACCCCCAAATCTTCTACCTCCAGTTCAGCCAGCACAAGTCCAGCCAGCAAGAACAGTTGAGCCTGAGAGACCGCTCCTAATGTTTGAAGATGATCCTCTTTTCCCTCCAGATCAAACTGTCTTCTTCGGCTACGTGCCAGCCAAGGCTCCCCCATCAACCCCAGTCTTGGCGCCAGAAGCCTCAGAGTTTACTCCAGTTATCCATCCACCTGCCTCAAGTTCATCTGAACCTTCCAATGAGGGAGAATGCTCTGTGAATCAGGAACCATCACCTGTCCCAGTTGCTGAGAACGAAAGCGCTGTTGCCAGTCCAGCAGAATCAAGTCCTCAAGAAGAAATTGTTGCTCCAGAAAATTCAGAGATGGTGTTGCGTAGATCCACACGTTCAAATTTTGGACAACCCCCAGCAAGATATAGGGATTAGTCTAAAAACATGTACATAAACATATGTAGATAAACTACATACACATAAGTCAATATACACCTCCAGTATACATCATTGATAATTCACTACAAGTGTATCTAATGGGTAAACCATTATCAGCTCAAAACATTTTAACCCTTTTTGTGCACAGGAACCTACCTGGCCAGTAAGTATCCTGTCCCTAACCTAAGCAGTAGGATTATAGAAATAAGAAAAAGGATTATACCAAAGGATTATACCAAAATGGCTAGCTTTGTATTACATGCGTATATAAAAATGTCTAGCTTGTGATATAATGTACAGTAAAGTCACATAAGTCCGTATAGTCAGCTACAAAACTGTCTAGTTAGACATGTCAATTGTGTATAGTGTATCATATGCATAGTCCACTTATAGAAAGTACATAGAAAGGTCTTTACAAATGTATATACATATGTACAGGTTATAAATAGTAAAATAGCTAAATCTTATTGCTAAGAACCCTTCAATACTCTGGATAATCAGTCTACTAAACCAGTCTGTTAGTATGCTTAAGATAAATGCTATCCCATTTACACCTACTCATTATACTGGTGACAAAGCAAAGCATATAATGACAATACTATCCTCGTTATAACTATAAATATAAATAGTTTATACACATAGGTATAGTCTAAAGGTTATGTTATAGATCAACTGAAAAAAAATTATAATAATAAACATAATATAATCCTGTTCGAAACACTTTGATAGGATATAATATTCTGGTATATATTCTGTCTGGTACCCAAATAACCACATATCCTACACCAATAATGTTTCGTATCCTACCTCAAAAGCCTGACATGGACATTTGTGCATAAAATGCCTCAGGACTTCTTATGGCCCCAAGACCACTTCGCTCTTCAATCCGACAGTACCTTTATCGTCGAGGACGACTTCTGTTTAGTGGTGGGGTTTGTGGTGTCCCAGTACAGCTATATTGTGTCAAGGTATTTTAGGTCCTGTCAGATTGAGACCGCCAGTGTCCTGGGGGCTCCCCTGCAGGGACTCAACCATTTCTAATATGTATTTGCACTGTTATAACTTAATAATCTGTTATTAGGTATCTGTAGCTTTAAGTATGTTACCTAGCAACCTCATGCTCAGTTAGGGTATGTGAGAGTGGAGTACTGAGGGATAGACTAAACTTTTGTGTAAGGTATTATGTTATTACTTGTATGTAACTTTATTGTTAATCCCAAAGGAGAGACAGACAACTCTATGGTCCACAGCTGCCTGGCCAATGGGCTTTAGTTTAGCCTTCCCTCATAAGGGGTGGCATTTCCTGTGTAGTTGAGTCTAGGTGGAGTTCAGTGGAGTTGAGGAGCACAGTTCAGGGGTCAGCAGTTCTGGAGAGTTCAAGTGTGGAGAGAAGCTGAGTGGAGTGGAGTGCAGGAGTTCAAGGCAGAAGTTGAGTTCAGAAGAGAAAATCAACTCATTTCAGTCAGAGTACAGAGTGGAGAAATATCAAGCCTTTACTTCAGCCTTGATCAAAGAATTCCTAAAGGACAATTCATTATCTTCCGGCGAAAAGCCACAAATCTACCAACACTTCAGTAAGTGACTTTAATCTCAAGCCTAATATAACGCAGAGCTAAAACTCCTAGTCTGGCCGTAAGAGCCAAGCATATATGCAATATCAAGTCCAGGCACTGCAAGCTGTGTGGTCCTTCTAGAGACTGTCTGTTAACCCTTTGGGAGACTTTGGTTGAGCGCTGGGAAGATTGTACCACCTATCTTCAAGTTAGTATAGCCTCTGTTAAACTGCAACCTAGTGTGGAGTCAATTCTTTCCTTGCTAGCCTGTGGGGAGACGGAGTTCCCCGGACCCGTAGTACCCCGGGAGATACCAAGACTACAGTGGCGTCACGTGACATTAAGGGTTAATACCATCCGACCCTGGGTTCATAACCCCCCCCCCCAAGAACCAAGTAGCTAACCCCAGCGAAGCTGTGGCTGCGGACCTCACCCGTGGCCACCACATGTCTTGTGTGACACTTTGGCAACGAGACCTTTTTGTAGGCCATCAGTTAGGTACTTAACCCCTTCATGACCCAGCCCATTTTCACCTTCAGGACCTGGGCATTTTTTGAAAATCTGACCACTGTTACTTTAAACATTAATAACTCTGGAATGCTTTTACTTATCATTCTGATTCTGAGATTGTTTTTTCGTGACATATTCTACTTTATGTTATTGGTAAAATTTCACTGATATTTGCATCCTTTCTTGGTAAAAAATCTAAAAATGTCATGAACATTTAGAAAATTTTGCATTTTTCTAACTTTGAAAGTCTCTGCTTGTAAGGAAAATGGATATTCCAAATAAATTACATATTGATTCAATATACAATATGTCTGCTTTATGTTTGCATCCAAAAATAGTTTTTACTTTTGGAAGACACCAGAGGGTTTCAAAGTTCCGCAGCAATTTTCCAATTTTTCTCAAGATTTTCAAAATCGTACTTTTTCAGGGACCAGTTCAGGTTGGAAGTGGATTTTAAGGGTCTTCATATTAGAAATACCATATAAATTACGCCATTATAAAAACTGAACCCCCCAAAGTATTCAAAATGACATTCAGTAAGTGTTTTAGCCCTTTAGGTGTGTCACAGGAATATCAGCAAAGTGAAGGAGAAAATTCTAAATCTTCATTTTTTACACTCACATGTTCTTGTAGACCCAATTTTTGAATTTTTACAAGTGGTAAAAGGAGATAAATCACCCTAAAATTTGTAACCCAATTTATCTCGAAAAAGGAAATACCTCATATGTGTATGTCAAGTGTTCGGCAGGCGCAGTAGAGGGCTCAGAAGGGAAGGAGCGACAATGGAATTTTGGAGAGTGAGTTTTTCTGAAAGGGTTTTTGGGGGACATGTCCCATTTAGGAAGCCCCTATGGTGCCAGAATAGTGGACCCCCCCACATGTGACCCCATTTTGGAAACTACACCCCTCATAGAATTTAATAAGGGGTGCAGTGAGCTTTTACACCCCACTGGCGTTTGACAGATATTTGAAATAGTGGACTGTGCAAATGAAAAATTGTATTTTTCATTTTCACAGACCACTGTTCCAAAAATCTATCATACACCAGTGGGGTGTAAATGTTCACTGCACCCCTTATTAAATTCCATGAGGGGTGTAGTTTCCAAAATGGGTCACATATGGATATTTATTGTTTTGCGTTTATGTCAGAACTGCTGTAACAATCAGCCACCCCTGTGCAAATCACCTCAAATGTACATGGTGCACTCTCCCTTCTGGGCCTTGTTGTGCGCCCCCAGAGCACTTTGCGCCCACATATGGGGTATCTCCGTAGTCGGGAGAAATTGCATTACAAATTTTGAGGGTCTTTTTTCCCTTTTACCTCTTGTGAAAATGAAAAGTATAGGGCAACACCAGCATGTCAGTGTAAAAAATTTAATTTTTATACACTAACATGCTGGTGTAGACCCCAACTTCACCTTTTCATAAGGGGTTAAAGAAGAAAAAGCCCCCCAAAATTTGTAAGGCAATTTCTCCCGAGTACGGAGATACCCCATATGTGGCCCAAAACTGTTGCCCTGAAATACGACAGGGCTCCAAAGTGAGAGAGCGCCATGCGCATTTGAGGCCTAAATTAGGGATTTGAATAGGGGTATTCTATGCCAATGATTCCCAAGCAGGGTGCCTCCAGCTGTTGCAAAACTCCCAGCATGCCTGAACAGTCAATGGCTGTCCGGCAATACTGGGAGTTGTTGTTTTGCAACAGCTGGAGGCTCCGTTTTAGAAACAGTAGCGTACCAGACGTTTTTCATTTTTATTGGGGAGGGGGGCTGTGTAGGGGTATGTGTATATGTAGTGTTTTTAACTTTTTATTTTAGGTTAGTGTAAGTGTAGTGTAGTGTTTTTAGGGTACAGTCACATGGGCAGAGGTTCACAGCAAGTTTGCCGCTGGGAGTTTGAGCTGCAGCGCAAAATTTACGCCATCTCAAACTTGCAGCACTCACTGTAAACCTCCGCCCATGTGAGTGTACCCTGTACATTCACATTGGGGGGAGGGGGCAAACATCCAGCTGTTGCAAACTCCGAGCATGCCCTTTGGCTGTCCGTGCATGCTGGGAGTTGTAGTTTTGCAACAGCTGGAGGCACACTATTTTGGAAACACATGCATGCATGGTCTGTCAGTGCATGCTGGGAGTTATAGTTTTGCAACAATTGCAACAGCTGGAGGCACTGAGGTAGGAAACGGACAATGTTTCCCAACTAGTGTGCCTCCAGTTGTTGCAAAACTACAACTTCCAGCATTCCCAGACTGCCCAGGCATTCTGGAAGTCGTAGTTCGGCAATATCTGAAGGATCAGATGTTGCCAAACTACAATTTCCAGCATGCTTGGGCAGTCTGGTATGCTGGGAGTTGTAGTTTTGCAACATCTGGAGGTCCACAGTTTGGAGACCACTGCATAATGGTCTCCAATCTGTGCTCTTCCAGATGTTACAGAACTACAACTCCCAGCATGCCTGGACAGACTGAGCATGCTGAGATTTGTAGTTTTGCAACATCTGGAAGAGCACAGATTGGAGACCATTATACAGTGGTCTCCAAACTGTGGACCTCCAGATGTTGAAAGACGACAACTCCCAGCATGCACAGAAAGCCAAAGGCTGTCTGGGCATGCTGGGAGTTGCAGTTTAGAAACTCCCAGAGGCAGCGGTGAGATCGCTTTACTTTACTTAAGGACCAAGGGCGTATCTGTACGTCTGTGGGAATTCCAGTCCCCGCCGCTCGCCGGGCGGTTATCAGAACGGCATGACTGACGATATTTATCAGCAGCAATCCCAGGACATTGCCTAGGAGGGTCCTGAGACCCCCCCTTGTTGGCGATCGCCGCAATCCGAATCACAGCTTTTCCGGGCTGATCGGGTCTCTGGTGACCCAATCACCTGGAACATAGGGATGATCGGAGCTGTTAGAGACAGCACTGACCCCCTGAAGGATAGGAGTGAGGTGGCAGTGGTGCCACCTCCTCCTATCCCCTGCGATTGGCCGGTCAGAACTGACCGGCGAATCGCAGGGCAGGGGCGGGGTGAAAGTTGAGATCACCCATTCTGCCCACCCCTGGAAGTCCGGGCAGAGCGGGGGAAGATGGCGGCAATGGCTGCGGGGGCTGTATAGACAGGGGGACCGGCAGCAGATACCTGACGGACCGGCGCAGGAACCTGGAAGACTGGCGGCAGTCTGCATCGTCGGCGGCAGCAGTGAATATTGCTGGTAAGTGATCTTCACTGCTGCCTTTTGGAATTTTACAACTACGACTCCCAGCATGCCCAGATAGCCCAGTTTTGCAACAGCTGGAGGCACACCGGTTGGGAAACACTGAGTTTGGAAACAGACAATATTTCCCAACCAGTGGGCCTCCAGTTGTTGCAAAACTACAATTCAATTTAGCCAAACAAACGCCCCCTGATGAAGCCCATACGCGAAACGTGCGTTGGGGTGTTGGTGCTTGGTGTTCCTGGCTTGTGGGTACATGACAGGTAGTCTCTTTAGGTATTACTCATTTTGGGTCTCTATTCGTGTCTGTTATACTGCATTTATGCTCTCCATGTTATACTGACGTATGTTAGATGTTATATCTATATTATACTATATTACGAGTTTGCAGCCGTGCCAGTTTTACATTGTGTATGCTCTTGACTGAATACCTACATTGCCCATACCAGGTTCACTGGCACTTGTTGTCTCCTGCCTGAGGTCATCTTCTGCCTTTTAATAATTTTTAATTGTTTGTTTTATATTGTCTAATAAAGATTGTTATACTTTTTCAAATAATATTAGTATTGTGGGTCTCTTTGTTTTTGGATATATAAAATTACAATTCCCAACATGCCCAGACAGCCGAAAGGCATGCTGGGAGTTGTAGTTTAGCAACATCTGGAGGGCCACAGCTTGGAGACCACTGTGCAGATCTTGCAGAACTACAACTCCCAGCATGCCTGGACAGTCTCGACATGCTGGGAGTTGTAGTTCTGCAACATCTGGAAGGGCACAATTTGGAGACCACTACACAGTGGTCTCCAAACTGTTCTCTTCCTGTTTTTGCATAACTACAACTCCCAGCATGCCTTTCGTCTGTCTGGGCATGTTGGGAGTTGTAGTTTTGCAACAACTGGAGGCCCACTGATTGGGAAACATTGTCTCTTTCCTAACTCAGTGTTTCTCAACCAGTTTGTCTCCAGCTGTTGCAAAACTGTAACTCCCAGCATACACTGACTGACCATGCATGCTGAGAGCTGTAGTTTTTAAACAGTTGGAGGCACACAGGTTGGGATACACTGAGTTAGGAAACAGGGGTGCGGAAACACTGTGGTAGTCTGTTACCTAACTCTGTTTTCCAACCCATGTGCCTCTAGCTGTTGGATAACAACAACTCCCAGCATGCATGGTCTGTCAGTGCATGCTGGGAGTTGTAGTTTTGCAACAGCTGAAGGTTTGCCCTCCCCCAGCAAGTGAATGTACAGGGTATTTTCCCACGGATAGGGGTTTACAGTGAGTTTCAAGTTTGAGCTGCGGCAAATTTTCCGCTGCAGCTCAAACTCACAGCAGGAAACTCGATGTAAACCCCCACCCATGTGAATGTACCCTAAAAACACTACTCTACACAAAATAAAGAGTAAAACACTACATATGTACACACCCTTATACTGTCGCACCCCCCCCCCCCCCCAATAAATCCCTAATTTAGGCCTCAAATGGGCATGGCACTCTCTCACTCCGGGGCCATGCCGTTTTTCAAGGCAAAAGTTTAGCGCCACACATGGGGAATCTCTGTACTCGGGAAAAATTGCATTACGAATTTTGTGGGACGCAATTTCTCCCAAGTACGGAAATACCCCATATGTGGGCATAAAGTGCGCAGGAGTGAGAGTGCTCCATGTACATTTGAGGCCTAAACTGGTGATTTGCACAGCAGTTCTGTGTCTGACAGTTTTTTGGAACAATGGTCCGTGAAAATGAAAAATTTAATTTTTAATTTGCACAGCCCACTGTTCCAAAGATCTGTCAAACGCCAGCGGGGTGTAAAAGCTCACTGCACCCCTTGTTACATATCGTGAGGGGTGTAGTTTCGAGAATGGGTCACGTGGGGGGTCCACTGTTCTGGCACCATGGGGGCTTTGTAAACGCACATGGCCCCCAACTTCTATTCCAACCAAATACTCTTTCCAAAAGCCCAATGGCGCTCCTTTACTTCTGAGCCCTGTAGTGCACCCACAGAGCAATTTACATCCACATATGGGATGTAAATTTTTATTAAAATTTCGTAGGGTACCATGTAAAAATAATAATAAAAAAGATACAGTAGTGATGGAAAAAATTGTCTCTAACGAAATATATCTTTTTTATTATGAAATGTTTATTAATTTTTAAACAGGGATCAATTTATGTGAGCGGGTAAAGCACTAAAAATGTAGCCGACAATAATAAAAATGTAGTGTGTGCATGTTTTTCACTTAAAAAAAAAAAAAAAAAACATTTTTTAGGTAGTACTACTGCTCCCAGCATGGAACACACTGTTCCATGATGGGAGTAGTAGTTACCTGTACTAATTGACAGATCGCCTGGGTCCCTCGCGATCCTCTTGTATATTGTATTGATGCGGCGGCCGCTCTTCTATGGTCCCTGCACGTATATATACACATATTCATATTTCCCTTCAGAGCTGTGATTGGCCAGATGGTTCCAGCCAATCCCAGCTCTCTGTGAGAAATAGGAATATGTGTATATATACGGCCGTGCAGAGGACCATAGGAGAGCGGCCGCCACATCTATACATTATACAGGAGCATCACATCGGGTGTCAGGAGTGATACCTGCAGTGATCTTTCCTTTACTACAAGTACAACTACTCGCAACATGGAGTACACTCTGCTCCATGCTGGGAGCTGTAGTACCTGCATTAATAGACAGATCGCAGCGGGTGTCAGAAGTTACACATATCGCTGCGATATGTCTATTGATGCAGGTACTACAGCTCCCAGCATGGAGCAGAGTGT